>NC_072739.1:42992580-43146752 GCF_026930045.1 Uloborus diversus
ATGTAATATGAAAAATCCTTTGCTAGGCCTTTTCCATATTAAGTTCTGTTCACTTATATGTCAGCGCGTATGAGTCCCAGACATTATTTATTACACACTTAAATGCTTCTCATACCATATATGGTTATGTTCTAGGCTCAGATGAGATTCCCCTTAAAGTACCTTCAAGACACTTTTTTTCCCTCCAGACTTATGCCAGCCTCTGTCTGCGGTGCAAAGCCCAATAATATTTCATTATTGCAATCTGCTCCTCCTATGTAGATCACGTGAGATCACATGATCGAGGGATAATTATCTGTAATCTTTTAATGATATTCCCTATATAAAAATCGTGGCACAACTAAACAAGGGGGTTAGTTAAGAGAAGTTCCTGCTGGTATGTTCTATGTAAAAATAAAAATGTTGTGAATATAGCTTTGTCCTCTTCCTACATGGTGGATTATCACAGCACAACACTGCAACTTGCGAAAATCAAGATTCGTAATAAGAACCGAGCGGCGGTTCTTACACACACACACACACACATATATATATATATATATATATATATATATATTTGAAACAGTAAATACTGCTTATTCCAAGGGACTACAAATTCTATATTTACTCGATTATCAGTATTCAAATGTGTTATTCCGAACTTTATGTATTTCTCTCACTCCTATAAGAATTTGACCATTAAATTAACTACTCGGAAGGACAGGGCTCTCTTCAGAGGGCCCCGAAACCCGAAATGTTTTGCACCGTAAAACAGAAGATTTTTTTTTTTTTTCATTTCTTATGCCAGAAAAGGAAAACACAGTTTTTTATTCTTAATTTTGTAACTATGAAACGAATGAAAATTTGAAGAAATACAGAAAAAGCAATTCTAGTACTCATTAGCTGCAAAGCATACTTGACTTCTTATTTAGACAGGAAATATCTGGTTACTCCATGGAAAACTCACACCACATTGCCCCTAAAGAAAGACGAATGGTCATTAGGTCAGGCCCCCTGCATCAGGTGCAAAATCTTCGCAGGTGCAATTGTCCCTTTGCACAATCTTTGACACATCACAGTACTTAAGATCAATTTATTGATTTATGTTAAGTTACCTATTGATTCGGAATCTCACAACTGTTTTTTTCCAGCAGTATTTTTAGAGCATGAGTAAATAACATTGAACCTAGAAAGCAATTTAATTTTTTCAATTCTCCAGAAAACAGTTTGGTTTTTGGTTTTTCAAATTTCCTGTATTATTTTCCACAGCATTAAAAAAAACTGCGCCTTGCAAAAAAAAAAAAAAAAAACAGTTTTCCTGAATTCTACACAGCTAAAAATTGATACTCCAAAAAAAGGAAAAATGTACTAATGTTTCCTTACCTTTATAACTTAGAATAGCTCAAAAAAGAAAAAAAAAATCAAATTTGAAAATCACAGGTTTTCAATATTTTGGCAGAATTTTTATTCTTTATCTTTATTACCTAGTACATTTATTTCAAGAATAACTCATGATTCAGAAAAATTAAAATGTGTTATTTTTAGCACATGTTTGGAGCATATATTGAAAAATGTAACCTTTCTGGTTATCAACGCACTTAAAGGGATAAATCATTAAAAAATTTTGATTTATTAAAAGTAAGAAATAATATAATTAGTCATCCGTAATCTAGTTAATAAACAGAAACTTCGTATTTAAACATTGCTACGATTAATCCAAGAATAAGGCCTACGCCCTAACGCAATAAAATAGATCGAAGCTCACCAATTTTACTATTAGAAGTTCCCTCTCATTATGTTTCCTACTTATACATGGAACTGTATTAAACAATGTGCCTTGAATTCCATAAAATGTTACACGTAGGAGTATGAGAATATGTTTCAATTAATTGCTGAACATGTCTTTAGGTATGCGTATTTTCTTGTTTTTGAAGCCTCGGATAGTTGTATTTGATGCCTCCCCTCGCTGTTGAATTCGTCTGTCGCAGATTTTGAAGATGTCGGCAGACTATTTCTGAATTGGAATAATTGTTTTCCTCTTCGCGTACTAAACGAAATTTCTCAAATTTATAGCAGAAAAATACAGTGCAAAGTGGATTAGAAAATAAATAAATGAAATTGATGTAAGGGTCATCAGTGGCTAAGAGGTCAAAAGCACTTGCTCCTGCAGCTACCTGTGCCTGTGTGTTTTATTTTTGCTTTCTACTAAGGTAAAAACATTAGAAAAATGTTACACTTTAAATTAAGAAGGCTTCCAACTTGAAACGCTTAGGTGCATAAATGAGCAGAATCAAGCACAGTAGGAGGGGAAGGGGAGAGCAGGATTCATGCGGTGCTCAAAACGTGCAAAATTTTGGTTCTTGTGTAATAAATGCTCTTAAAAGTGATTGAAATTGCTTAATTTTTGTTTTGTACTTACAGAAACGCAAAATGTTCTGTTTTTCAGGTCAAACAAATTACGAGTGCAATGCAAATACAACTTTAAATGTTTTAACAAATTTTATTGATCAAAAAGAAGCAAGATGTCAAGTTTTTTTTTGAATCGAAAACAAAATCTAGACTCCCGATTGTAGCGGGACACTTCAATTCTTCTGATGATTTTGACTTTTTAGTTTGTTTCTCCCATTTTTCAAATATTCTTAAAAATTTCTTTAAGACATGCTTAATGTTTTGCTCATTTAGTAAAAATTTTGCTGTTTAATTTTACTGCTTCGCGATCGGTCGCTGCTATATTTTACAGAAGTTGATGAGGTTTGAGATACTTCTCTGTCACCGACTACTACATCACTTAAAAGTTCTTTATCTCGCAAGATAACTCTTCAATTTTCACAGTGAGGTGGGCGACAAATTCGGTAGATTGAATGAATGGAAAATTATTTTTAAAATTCCCACTCCTCTTAATTTTGTACTAGGGGGCTCTACTCCCTGCTCGCTTTGTTCACCCTCCTCCGCTCTCCACATGTTTCGGGAAATTGATTGTCAATTGATATTTTTTTTTTCATCCCTGCACTCCCTCCTCTCCCCCAAATACTTAATTTGACTACACGACTTCAGTGTTTTTTACGCATTGTGATTCAATGCAATCTTATTATTTTCAGCTGGATTTTGGGACATCAGATTTGAATTCAGCAAATTTGATTCAGTATTCAAGAACAAGAAATAGAAGGAAGCTCTGTGATTCCTCAGCTGAGCCAATCAAGAAAAGCTGAGTACTGGACTTTTTCTTGTCATGTCGCCAATAAGGATGAAAAAACATCCGAGAAAAGGTTGGATTTCTTTTGTGGGATGTTCACTGTTTCATTTGTTTTTAAAATAACAAATTTAAAATTGTATCCGTATGTTAAATTAATTCTAATGCGATAATTTTACCCTATCCCAATTTTGAAAGGGGCCTTAATGTCAAAGAAATGAATGGAAGGATACAAGTTGACCCCAAAAAACATTTTGAGAAAGGAGCCCCACACTTTTTGTATAGGGCCTTGAAAATGAAAGCCGTATCTATTGAAATTAAATTAGAAGGAACAAACATAATTTCTTATGACCAAATAGTATTCAAAATTTCATGAACATTATAAAAGACCAGACTTATGTTTAAAATATGTTTTGATAATATGCCTATTAGTGCACCTTTTTTTACGGCTCGACCGATGCCATTTTTTGGCCAATGGGCCGATGCCGATTGTTCAAAGATGGCCGATTGTTTTGCTCTGAATGGCCGATGGCAAAAAAAAAAAAAAAAATCTAACGGAAATAAATTGATTAGATTTTCAGGGATTTAATGGATCATATTCACTTTACTTCCTTTCTACAAATAAGGGACTGTAAACACAAAAAAAAAAAAAATAAACAAAAAAAATCAGATTTCGACCTAACTTTCTATTTTACGATCCCCCAATTTAAACTTCATAAGTTTTTTCGGCATATCTGTACATGCATATGTACATAAGAACATATAGATGACCGAAATATCCATTCTGAACACCTCCTCAGTTAATTATCTCAAGTTCTCTTGTGATGTCTTCTTGCGCGTAAACTTGCGTCACTGAAAAACGTTAAGAAATAGTAAGTTGAAAACTCATACGTACGTAGTATGATCTAAAAGTTCGTGGACAAGCTGTATAAAACCTTATCCTGAATAGTTCACATCACCGAAGCACATCTATCTACAAAAAAGTCAACTTGAACGACTATGCACTTCTTCTAAAACGTTCGTGCAGCTTTTAGAAGTTCTCCTGGTAGCCATTTTTTGTAACCTCCTGTAAGGCCTCTTGCTCTGCTGCTTTAACTTCATCGTGGGGAAGAAGGCGACTTTTATATTGAGGAAGCACGGCTCGATTGGTCAATACTCTGATATGACAAACAAATAACGTACCGTTTCGTCGGATTTAGCTCCGTGTGACTTTTACCTGTTCCCAGCAAAAAAACATTTGCGTGGACGCCGCTTTCTTCCGTCAGGAGAAGATAAAGCTCCATCATAGAAGGTTGCGAAAAACAGTTTCCAGGAGTGTTTCGAAAAGTTATGTGAACACTGGCAGAAGTGCATAGTCCCTCAAGGCAACCCATTGAAGTTGGATGTGCTTCAGTAATGTAAACTATTCTGGAAAAGGTTTTATACAGCTTGTCCCCGAACTTTTGGATCGTACTCATTGGCGGATACGAAGGGGGGATCACGGGAGTCATGACCCCCCCCCCTCCTCCTTCCAAAACCGCGACAGTATATGAATGTCTGCTTGAAAAAATTAAAAAACGTGGTCGAAACCATAAGAAAAAGTAAAATTTTTTTATTTATTTTTTGAGCATTACATGAAAGGGTGAATACAAGTAGGTGGGGGTCATGAGGGCCCCACTTCCCTCCCCACCCAGTCTGCAACCATACTTTGTGATCGGTATAGAATTCGTCGTATTTGAGTAGTGAAACTGACACCTTGAAAGAAAAAAAAACCTGAGCAAAACCAAAAAGTAAATAATATTTGAATTCTTTTTTTGTGACATTACATGTCATTTTTCTATATAGTTTTGCTTCAGACAGTTTTTCTATGGAGCTGTATGCAGGCGCCAGTAACCAACAAGTAAGTATCTGCCGCCTGGATCGCTTTTAATTCGCTGCAGGCATCGCTTAAATTGATAAAAAATATTTACACGTTAAAATGTTTTTATGAAAAGTATCTGTAAGTAATTCCTTTTTGTTGTGATTTTCAGACAGTTTCTTTTTGTTCGTGATAAGTTTATTTGTCCATGTGCGGTAAATAGTTAATTCGTTTAAATCAGTGTTTGTGATTTTGTGTTGTGCAAGAAATGTAAAATTTTAATTTCGTGTTAGAGCGAAAGGATTTACATAAACTAGCCCCTCGTCCTAGACGAAAACTGTGCTGAAAACAAGCCGGGGTTTGTTAGAAAAGGACAACCAATAACGAAAACAATGATGTTTTCTGGTGAAAAAACATCGTCCTTTTTTCAAAGTTAATGAACCAAAATCCGATGGAAAAATATCTCCGAGTTCCTGTATCAGACTGAGACTGCGACACGTCCTCGTCCACCGATTTTTCTAAAGCTGGAAAAGAATCAGTCAGTGAGAATTTATCTATGTCCGAATTACAACCATAAAATATTCGCCGTATTTTTAGGTGAAGTTTTAATTGTATATTTCTGCATACAAGATTGATGTGTCACAATCACATATATGAATAAAATGAACCTTCTTTACGGAGATATCAGTACATAAAAAAGAAGCTATTATCTTAATGTTTATTTTACTATAATAAAAGTGTAATAACTTTTTTGTTACATCAGTTAGTTAATGTTTAATCACAAGATATAACTAATACCAGCCATAACAACGCCTTTTGGCTTGTTTGACTTAGTCAAAACACCCTTCGGCCTTAGAAAAGCTGGACAGACATTCCTCCGTTACATTCATCAGGCTTTCTCTGGTTTAGAGTTTTGCGTTACATACTTTGGCGATATTTTAATAGCATCAACTAAAAAAAAAGGAGCATGAGAAACACATTCAAGCGGTTTTCTCTCTTCTAAGGCAGTACGGTCTTAAGTTAAATCCAGCTAAATGTATTTTCGAAAAAAAGGAGAACCTTTTTTAGGCTGTCTTATCATTCCTTCTGGTGTAAAACCACTTCCTGTAAAATTAGAAGCCATAAAAAAAATTTCGGAAACCTACTACTATATTGGAACTGAGACATTTTCCAGGCATGTTAAATTTTTATAGGCGATTTTTGCCTAAGGCAGCATCTATTCATGCTCCGCTTTATGAACTCCAACGAGATTCCAAATAATAATAATAATAATAATAATAATAATAATAATAAGCTTCCAGTACTGTGGTCAAAGCAGTTAAAAGATACTTTAGAGTTGTGTAAAACAGAGTTATTGAATTGCGCTACTTTATCATGCCACAAATCAACAACTGTCATTCTTAACCGAAGGGTTTGACATCGGCATTGGAGCAGTCCTACAAGTACACTCAAAAGATCATCCTAAACCTTTATTTTTTTTTTCAACTAAGCTTTCCCCAGCAGAAGCTGCCAGTGAAACAGCTGCCAGTGGTATGCTGCTAGTAACAAGTGCAGCTTCCGAACATTCTTCTGCAAGTTCTGGACAAGACATCACAAAGCAAGAAAATATTCAACCTGCAATACAACCACAACCCGTTAATCCCTCTGAAAACTGGGAAACGACTGCGTTGCACGATGCAGTGGATGACAGAGACTTGGTGGCTCAGGAAGCTGCTGGAGGAAGGATTGGCACAAGGGCCAAGGGTAAGACTGGATTGACGCCCCTTCACGCTGCTATGATGGGCAAGAGGCAGAAGGAAGCCGAAATATTGGTTCATGCCAGGTGCATTACCGCAATCCACGACGATGATGGGTACACACCTCTGCAGATCGCATTAAAGAGAGGGATCATAGGTGTGATGACGGAACTGATCGCCGGCGGAGCTGACACAGCTCAGAAAGATCGCCAGGGACGGACTTTCCTTCATATGGCCCTACAGCATTGTGAGGAGGCTGCGGCAGAGATGCTTGCTGGTGGGGGCCATCCCCGATTTGAACGTCCCAGACAGTCAAAGGCGAACCCCCTGCCTTGGGCTGGGAGAAACGGGTACGTGCAGATCGCAAGACAGTTGCTGGTGAGGAATGCAATTCCACACATGGATACGCATTCAGAAATATACCCCCTTCTGCTCTGTGGGTAGGACAAGTACCAGTGGCAGAAGTCATTGTTGCATATCATGCCCTCAATGACATGGAAGACAAATTAAATGAAATAAATGTGTGGCGGCAAGAGAAGATGAGGGAGAAGCTGCTTCGATGTGCATGATGGAGATCGGCAGGATGAGAGAGTCTCAGGTAAATGGATCCTGGCTCTCTGTGTAATGAACACTTCATTCCGCTTCACGCCAAAGCGTAAAAGCGGTATGTGCGAGTTTCTCCGAAGTCCTCCCAAAATGTGATTACGGGGTACACGCGGTGTCCCTGAAATTCTACCGGGGACCAATGCCTCCCAGTCCCGCGAGTAATATCCTCTTAATCTGTGATGGGGAGGAGGGAGAAGAAAGTGGAAATCCTGGTGAATGCCGGCTGTTTAACCGACATCCACGACGATGATGGGTACATCCCTCTAAAGCTCGCATCAAAGAGAGGGTTCCTGGGTGTGATGACGAATCTGATCGCCAGGGACGGACTCTCCTTCACATGGCCCTGCAGCATAGCGAGGAGGCTGCGGCTTAGATGCGGGTGGCAGCCATCCCCGATCTGAACGTCCCAGACAGTCACAGGCGAATCCCCTGTCTTGGGCTGGGAGAAACGGGTACGTGCAGGTCGCAACACAGTTGCTGGTGAGGAATGCAATTCCGCACATGGATACGCATTCAGAAATATACCTCCTGAAATCTGCTCTGTGAGTAGGACAAGTACCAGTGGCAGAAGTCATTGTTGCATATTATGTCCTCAATGACAAGGAAGAGAAATTACACGAAATAAATGAGTGGCAGCAAGAGAAGATGTGGGAGAAACTGCTCCCGATGTGCAAGATGGAGATCGGCAGGATGAGAGAGGCCCTGGTAAAAGGATCCTGGTTCTCTGCCGAACGAACACTTCATTCCGCATTCATGCCAAAGCGTAAAAGCGGTATGTGCGAGTTTCTTTGAAGTCCTCTCAAAATGCGATTACGGGGCACACGCGGTGTCTCTGAAATTCTGCCGAGGAACGATGCCTCCCACTTCCGCGAGTAATATCCTCTTCCTCTGGGATGGGCAGGAGGGAGAAGAAAGCCGAAATCCTGGTTGATGCCGGCTGCTTAATCGACATCCACGACGATGATAGGTACATCCCTCTGCAGCTCCCATCAAAGAGAGAGTGCCTGGGTATGATGACGGAACTGATCGCCGGCGGAGGTGACACAGCTCAGAAAGGTCGTCAGGGAGGGATTTCCTACACATGGCCCTGCAACATAACGTGGAGGCTGCGGCAGAGATGCTAGTGGGGGCCATCCCCGATCTGAACGTCGCACACAGTCACAGGCGAACCCTCTGCCTTGGGCTGGGAGAATCGGGTACGTGCAGGTCGCAAGACAGTTGCTGGTGAGGAGTGCAAATACACACATGGATACGTATTCAGAAATATACCCCCTGCAAACTAACCCAGCCGTAAGTGGGGATTGGTCTTTGGGGGACCAGGCCCGTCCCTATGCTGGTCCCAAGCCCGGGTAAATGGGGAGGGTTTTGCGATGGTGTAGCATCCACGCATGTAAAACTACCACTCTTTACTTACGCTTGAGCAGATTTGTATCTGCCCAGTGGCTATCCAGTGGAACAGTGAGTAGGCAATGGGCGCCACCGGAGTCAGTCTGTATCTGGGTCCACGGTGTCTAGAGTCGTAAGTGGTTGGATTTCGTTCCCGTAAGGTTTAGGGGGCCCCGGCCGAAAGGTCCGTACTCTGGAAGCCTACGATGGTATAGCAGAGCAGGGTTCCCTTTTGTGTACCCCCTGCAATCTGCTCTGTGAGTTGGACAAGTACCAGTGGCTGAAGTCATTGTTGCATATTATGCCCTCAATGACATGGAAGACAAATTAAATGAAATAAATGTGGCGGCAAAAGAAGATGTGTGAGAAGCTCTTCCCGGTGTGTAAGATGGAGATCGACAGGATGAGGGAGGCCCACGTAAAATGATTCTGGCTTTCCTTCTGCGACCACGCCCTGAGACCCGCAAGCAGGTTGACCCATCGCCTTTCTGTGGAAGTCATTTAATGGCTGTCGGACAACAATTGCCAGATACGGGAGTTCCCGAACTACGGCGCCTACATCTGCAGCAAGATGAGGGTAGTCTTCGAGAGGATAGTCCTCCAGGGTCATTTTCTATAGAGCTTCTCTCCTCCCTCCGCCACTGCCCTCGACGTCCTTTTCCCTTGCTTGGCGGACGCTGAACTTTGGAACCTCATGCGGACCATATTATGTCCTCAATGACATGAAAGAGAAATTACACGAAATAAATGAGTGGCGGCAAAAGAAGATGTGGGAGAAGCTGCTCCCGGTGTGTAAGATGGAAATCGACAAGATGAGGGAGGCCCACGTAAAATGATTCTGGCTTTCCTTCTGCGACCACGCCCTGAGACCCGCAAGCAGGTTGACCCAACGACTTTCCGTGGAAGCCATTTAATGGCTGTCGGACAACAATTGCCAGATACGAGAGTTCCCGAACTACGGCGCCTACATCTGCAGCAAGATGAGGGTAGTCTTCGAGAGGATAGTCCTCCAGGGTCATTTTCTATAGAGCTTCTCTCCTCTCTCCGCCACTGCCCTCGACGTCCTTTTCCCTTGCTTGGCGGACGCTGAACTTTGGAACCTCATGCGGGCCATATTATGTCCTCAATGACATGGAAGAGAAATTACGCGAAATAAATGAGTGGCGGCAAAAGAAGATGTGGGAGAAGCTGCTCCCGGGGTGTAAGATGGAGATCGACAAGATGAGGGAGGCCCACGTAAAATGATTCTGGCTTTCCTTCTGCGACCATATCCTGAGACCCGCAAGCAGGTTGACCCAACGACTCTCCGTGGAAGCCATTTAGCGGCTGTCGGACAACAATTGCCAGATACGAGAGTTCCCGAACTACGGCGCCTACATCTGCAGCAAGATGAGGGTAGTCTTCGAGAGGATAGTCCTCCAGGGTCATTTTCTATAGAGCTTCTCTCCTCTCTCCGCCACTGCCCTCAACGTCCTTTTCCCTTGCTTGGCGGACGCTGAACTTTGGAACTTCATGCGGACCATATTATGTCCTCAATGACATGGAAGAGAAATTACGCGAAATAAATGGGTGGCGGCAAAAAAGATGTGGGAGAAGCTGCTCCCGGTGTGTAAGACGGAGATCGACAGGATGAGGGAGGCCCACGTAAAATGATTCTGGCTTTCCTTCTGCGACCACGCCCTGAGACCCGCAAGCAGGTTGACCCATCGCCTTTCTGTGGAAGTCATTTAATGGCTGTCGGAAAAACTCTGCCAGATACGGGAGTTCCCGAACTACGGCGCCTACATCTGCAGCAAGATGAGGGTAGTCTTCGAGAGGATAGTCCTCCAGGGTCATTTTCTATAGAGCTTCTCTCCTCTCTCCGCCACTGCCCTCGACGTCCTTTTCCCTTGCTTGGCGGACGCTGAACGTTGGAACCTCATGCGGGCCATATTATGTCCTCAATGACATGGAAGAGAAATTACGCGAAATAAATGAGTGGCGGCAAAAGAAGATGTGGGAGAAGCTGCTCCCGGTGTGTAAGATGGAGATCGACAAGATGAGGGAGGCCCACGTAAAATGATTCTGGCTTTCCTTCTGCGACCACGCCTTGAGACCCGCAAGCAGGTTGACCCAACGACTTTCCGTGGAAGCCATTTAACGGCTGTCGGACAACAATTGCCAGATACGAGAGTTCCCGAACTACGGCGCCTACATCTGCAGCAAGATGAGGGTAGTCTTCGAGAGGATAGTCCTCCAGGGTCATTTTCTATAGAGCTTCTCTCCTCTCTCCGCCACTGCCCTCGACGTCCTTTTCCCTTGCTTGGCGGACGCTGAACTTTGGAACCTCATGCGGGCCATATTATGTCCTCAATGACATGGAAGAGAAATTACGCGAAATAAATGAGTGGCGGCAAAAGAAGATGTGGGAGAAGCTGCTCCCGGGGTGTAAGATGGAGATCGACAAGATGAGGGAGGCCCACGTAAAATGATTCTGGCTATCCTTCTGCGACCACGCCCTGAGACCCGCAAGCAGGTTGACCCAACAACTTTCCGTGGAAGCCATTTAATGGCTGTCGGACAACAATTGCCAGATACGAGAGTTCCCGAACTACGGCGCCTACATCTGCAGCAAGATGAGGGTAGTCTTCGAGATGATAGTCCTCCAGGGTCATTTTCTATAGAGCTTCTCTCCTCTCTCCACCACTGCCCCCGACGTCGTTTACCCTTGCTTGGCGGACGCTGAACTTTGGAACCTCGTGCGGGCCTGCGAATTTCTCCGAAGTCCTCTCAACATGTGATTACGGGGCACACGCCGTGTCAACAGCGGTGTCTTTGAAATTCTACCAGGGGCCGATGCCTCTCACTCCCGCGAGTAATATCCTCTTTCTATGTGATTTACTGCACCCGGTGAAGTTTTTTGTGAGGGCTGCAAATCCACACATGGATACGTATTAAGAAATACACCCCCAGCAATCTGCTAGGACAAGTACCAATGGCAAAAGTCATTGTTGTACATTATGTCCTCAATGACACGAAGAGAAATTAAACGAAATGTGTGGCAGTAAGAGAACATGTGGGAGAACCTGCTTCCGATGTGCAAAATGGAGATCGGCAGGATGAGAGAGGGCCAGGTAAACGGATCCTGGATCTCTGTGTAATGAACACTTCATTCCGCTTCACGCCAAAGCGTAAAAGCAGTATGTGCGAGTTTCTCCGAAGTCCTCTCAAAATGTGATTACGGGGTACACGCGGTGTCCCTGAAATTCTACCGGGGGCCGATGCCTCCCACTTCCGCGAATAAAATCCTCTTTCTCAGTGATGGGCAGGAGGGAGAAGGAAGCCAAAATCCTGGTTGATGCCGGTTGTTAAACCGACATCCACGACGATGATGGGTACACACCTCTGCAGCTCGCATCAAAGAGAGGGTTCCTGGGCGTGATGACGAATCTGATCGCCGGCGGAGCTGACACAGCTCAGAAAGATCGCCAGGGACGGACTTTCCTTCATATGGCCCTGCAGCATAGCGAGGAGTCTGCGGCTTAGATGCTGGTGGCGGCCATCCCCGATCTGAACATCCCAGACAGTCACATGCGAACCCCCCGCCTTGGGCTGGGAGAAACGGGCACGTGCAGGTTGCCAGACAGTCGCTGGTGAGGAATGCAATTCCGTGCATGGATACGCATTCAGAAATACACCCCCTGCAATCTGCTCTTTGAGTAGGACAAGTACCACTGGCAGAAATCATTGTTGCATATTATGCCCTCAATGACATGGAGGACTAATTAAATGAAATAAAAGTGTGGCGGCAAAAGAAGATGTGAGAGAAGCTCTTCCCGGTATGCGAGATGGAGATCGGCAGGATGAGGGAGGCCCACGTAAAATGATCCTGGCTTTCTTTCTGCGACCTCGCCCCTAGACCCGCAAGCAGGTTGACCCAACGCCTCTCCGTGGAAGCCATTTAATGGCTGTCGGACAATCATTGCCAGATACGGGAGTTCCCGAACTACGGCGCCTACATCTGCAGCAAGATAAGAAGAAAAGATGAGAAGATGGCAGAAGCTGCTCCCGGTGTGAGTGATGGAGATCAACAGAATGAGAAAGGACCAGGGAAAAAGATCCTGGCTCTCCGCGGAATGACCACTTCATTCCGCGTTTATGCCAAAGCGACAAATCGTTTAGTGCTTTCAAGTTTTTTCGTCAAATGGTGCGTTCCAAATAAAATGGAATTTTTGGGAGAGGAAATGTTTGCTCAACATTCTGATGAATCTGGAAGATATACCTAATACTGCCATAACAACGCCTTTTGGCTTGTTTGAATTTGTCAAAGCACCCTTCGGCCTTAGAAACGGTGGACACACATTCCTCCGTTACATTCATCAAGTTTTGTCTGGTTTAGAGTTTTGCGTTGCATACTTTAGCGATGTTTAAATAGCTTCAACTAAAGAGAAGGAGCATGAGAAACATCTTCAAGCGGTTTTCTCTCTTCTAAGGCAGTAGTCTTAAGTTAAAACCAGCTAAATGTGTTTTCGAAAAAATAGAAGCAGCGTTTTCAGGCTGTCTCATCACTCCTTCTGGTGTAAAACATCTCCCTGTAAAATAAGAAGCCATAAAAAAAAATTCCGGAACCTGCTACTATATATGAACTGAGACATTTTTTAGCCATTATAAATATTATAGGCGATTTTTGCCTAAGGCAGCATCTATTCAGGCCCCGCTTTATGAACTCCATCGAGTTTCCAAAAAAAAAAAAAAATGCTAAGCGACCAGTATCGTGGACAAAGTAGTTAATAGATACTTTAGAGTTTTCTAAAACAGTTATTGAATTGCGCTACTTTAAGCTATCATGCCCCAAACCAACAGCTGTCATTGTTAACCTGAATCGTTTGACATCGACATTGGAGCAGTCCTACAAGTACACACAAAAGATCATCCTAAATCTTTATCTTTTTTTTCACTTAAGCTTTCCCCAGCAGAACGTAAATATAGTGCCTATGAGTAGTATTAGAGTGTTGACATTCATACACCTGTTGACTTCTGTACACCGTGGCATGTTCATGAAACGTGGCATGGCATGGCATGGCAAGGTACGATCGGAATACTCGAGCCTAAAGCCATTCGTGGGGGATAGATAGGTGACAGAGAAGCATCTGATTCATAGAATACGTGCTTGTGGAATATTATTTAAAATCTCCTGTCAGCCCCTTCCTCCAAAATATCAAGTATGCACTACACGTTGTTTTCCCCGATCCCATCCGCCGGGAAAACGGATTCAAATCGGAAATTGTAGGGCGTTGTATACGATTGATCTATTGAGACTAGAGTCGCAATATCTTTTAGGAGAGCACATGCGAATATTACCAATTATAGAGCAATCACATAATAAAGAGTTTTACTCGACGATGAGAAACATATGGATATATAATTTTATTCAACGTGAGATCCATTCAAAGAATTTTTGCATTGTGTGTGAAACAAGTTGACATAGACACAGGTTGTCAGCGGCATATAGAAAATGAGAACTAAAACAGACATTGTGTTTATGCTTTTAAAGCAGCAAATGCGAGCGGAACAGTAAAGCACAGTGATATTTAAAACATAATCCTAACCCTCACTTTAGATCACGAAATGATATAGCAATCACACAATAAAGAGTTCTATTCGATGATGGGAAAGCGGATGGAAGTCATAATCTCAATCCGGGATTCAACTTCGATGTATTTTGGATCGTGCGAGGAGAAAGGGGGAACAAGATGTTACTCACCTGCTGGGAGGTAAAGAAACATCGAACGGAAGTGCGCGGTGTTGATACAGATTTAATCGCACGCACATATTCGTTCGACAATGGGATGAATAATAGTGTATGCTACAGATCGCACATGGTATTCTAAAAATTATATAAAAATGAAAGAGAATTTCAATATTAGCTGAAATTGCAGGCAAACGTCTCACAACTAATGCGGACGGAAGACACACCTGTTATTAACTTACTTTGTTATTTTCGATAACGACACAATAGCATATGATGATAATGTACGTGCTTGTCATAGCAACACAAATGAATCAGAGGATGCTATGAATCATATCCGCATCGTTTGTGAATAGCGTCTGAAAAGTTGCTCGATAATGTAATTGCTTATATTATGAGACAAGGATAGAGACCTTTTTTTCTTTGTTATACGCGCGAAAAGTATCACGAATCGCTGCACGAATAGAGATTCCACAAACGGTATAAATAGTTGACCCGATGTTAGGCAGAGTCACATCCACTCTTCTGCTCTGCAAAGCAGCGCTCATTTACCTGAACTTAACAGCTTTTGCTACTTCTCCCCCCTGCTATCTCCAGACTTTTAAATCGTTGATTTTTCTTTTCATCGTAGAATCTTTGATTAGAAACAGATTCTGCTCTTTCGAGTGTGATTTTCTAAACTTCAACATGTCAACCGGCAAGAAAGGAAATCGAGCAGCATTCAACACTGGTAAGTCGCTTTCATATTATTTGTATTAATTCCATTTCGTAAAAAAAATATTATGTTAGATTTGGTGTGTGTGTGAGTGTAAGCATAAAATGCTAATTTTAAATTTTTTTAGACTGAAAGAGAGTCATAGACGAGATGATGTTGATGAAGCGTCCACTTCGCTGATAGTCTCCAAGCCGCAGACCCCTAAAGCGCAGAAAGAGGAGAAACGAGCAAAATTTGATCTGAATCTAGAGTACGAGGTCGGTAAAGAGGAAATTCCGCCGTATGCGGTGAACTGTCAAAAGGGGAATGCAGTGGAGGTAAAAGAATACACACACCTTTATTACCTGGGATTCAGCAAGCTGAGAGATGCCGGGGAGGTAAGGAACCGTTTTAATTTTCCAATTGACATGTTACCTAAACTTCAAAGGGCTGTAGAAGCAGTATCAGCACACATAAATAACAACAAGAATGACAGATACTAAAGAAAAAGACACGGCACTTATCGGAATTCCCCCTCTCAGATCATGTTTTAAATAGACATTTAAAAAAAAAATGCAGATAGACAGTTTAGTAGCGATTTGATATTGTTGTGTATAATATTTGCTCAATTTTTAAAAAATTGCCGATAGATTATTTTGTAGTAAATTGATACTGTTGTGTATAATATTTGTTATTTTTACGCAGTTGTAATGATTAATTTTAACGAATATCGTTCTTCATTTAGAGGTTTTACAAGAACGCTTCGCGCCGTAGTAAATTATAGCGATCCACAGGTTTTGTATCGCGATGCTAGACCTATTATTTGAGACTTGCTAAACACATCTGTTTTATTAAGAATACGTTTAATCATTTGCTTGAATATCATTTTTAAAAAGATCGACGATGAGGGAAATACGATCGAACGAGATTTCTATTTTTTGTAGTTTTGCACATCGATTACTTTCACGCTTTTAAATCGGTGAATCCATTGACGCAGCTTTTGAAAAGATTTTTAGTAGAATTGAACACTTTTTACGCAATGGAAGCGGTTGGATATTAAAAAAAAGGAAATCACATTGATTTGAGAATAGGAAATTATAGAAATTTAAGAGGTGGATGTGGACAAGTTAGCTTACCAACTAAGTTGAAAAATAAAAATGCAGTGCTGAATATAAAGTGTAATAACAATCTTTGCTTTTTATATGCGATTGCTGCTCATTAATACCCAACTCGAACCCATAGTAACATGGCCTGGAACTATAAAAAGTATGTTCAGAAATTCAAATTAAATGGGATCAAGTTTCCGATGGCAATTTCAGAAATTAAAGTGTTTGAGCGATTAAATAAGTTAAAAATCAATGTTTTCGGCTTTGAAGAGAATGAGGTGTTTCCTATTTATTTAAGTAAACAATATCAAGTTGCCGAAATAGATTTGCTTTTTTATGGCAATCATTTTTTTTAATAAAGAACTTGAAGAGATTTATCAACACAAAACGGGGGCTTCACTATTACTGTTGTAATTGTTTGAATGGTTTTGCGCGTAGAGAAACTTTACTATCTCACAAACAGCTATGTCAAAAACATGCTATTTAAAAAGTGTCAATGCCTAAAAATCAAGTCGTAAAATTTACCAATTTGGCTAATATGTTTTTTCATCCCTTCTGCATTTTTGCAGATTTCGAAGCTTTGACTGGAAAAGTTTCGACTACGTTGTCTTCGACCTCGCAGAGTTATATTGTTCAAATTGAACGTCATTCAGCGATTAGCTATAGCATTATTGTAACAGACAGTGAAGATAAGATAATTTTTCATGAATACTATGCAGGTAAAAATTGCATTCAAGTATTTTTAGAAACTGTAAAACGACTATCGGAAAAGCTAATTCAAAAAAATGATGCAAATTGCGCCGATGAGAGAAAATAAAAATCACTCCTATGATTTTAACGTATGCCACATTTGTAAAAAAAAATGTGCAGGGTGATATTAATGTGCGAGATCATTATCATTGGGGGGCTGGATACATTAACGGATTAGCACATCAAGCATGTAATCTCAACTATCGAGCGACATATTTCATACCAGTGTTTATTCATAATTCTAAAAATTACGATACACATTTAATTTTAAAAAATATGCCTGAGAGTTATGATAAAGTAATAAATATAATACCAACAAACTTAGAAAAGTTTTAAATGCTTTCACTCTATAATTTAAGGTTTTTAGATTCATATCAATTTTTAGATGTTTCATTAGAAACTTTGGTAGACAATTTAAGAAAATCAAACCATGAGTTCAAAATTTTTTACTCTTCCTTTAAAAATAAAGAGGCTGAACTTTTACTGAGGAAGGGATTTTTTCCATACAGTTATCTAGATAATATTGAAAAATTACAGGAAAAATCACTGCCATGTCGCGACGATTTCTTTACCATTTTAACTTCTTACTCCGATAACTGACGATGCTTATAATCATGCAAAAAAAGTTTTCGAACATTTAAGTGTCAAACGTTGTCAGATTATTTAGAGCTTGATCAAAATACAGATTCTATACTGTTAGCCGAGGTGTACTTGGCCTTCCGTCGGATGTCATTAAAATACTTTGCATTAGACAGCATTTTTATTTGACTTCCGCTCAATTAACTTGGAATGCAGGTCTTAAATATACTCAAGTCGAAATTCAACTTTTGGGTAATGTAAATGATTACGTATGGTTCGAATCTCAAATGAGAGGGGGAATAAGTTATTTAGGTATGCGACATGCAATAGCGAATAATCCATACATCAGAGAGAGTTATGATAGTTCTAAGTCACACAATTACATATTAGCTCTTGATGCTAATAATCTTTATGGGTTAGTCATGAGTCAAAATTTACCGATTGGAAACTTTTCTTCGTTAACTTCTGAAGAAATTAACAACTTTGATCTTTTTAAATGTGATTGTAACTCGCCCGTGGGATTCATACTTGAAGTTGAAATATCATGCCCTCCTTCGATGAATGATAAATGCAAAGATTTACCTCCCGCAGTTGCGCACTTGTCAATTAATTATAAAATGCTCTCTAAATATTCCAAAAATTTAAAGCATACACTACCGAGAAATCTAACCCCAAATTTTTACCCTAAAAAAAACTACATTGTTCACTCTGAATTTGCAATTTTACATTAAGGAGGGTATGGTATTATCTAAAATTCACAAAATATTTTCTTTTTCTCAAACGCGATGGTTAAAACCATACGTAGATTTTAACAACGAGAAACGTAAAGAGGCGACTGATGATTTTTCAAAATCATTCTTTAAAAAAATGAATAACAGCTTCTTTGGTCGTTTAATGCTCAGTCAAAGAAAAAAAAAATCCGTAGTGGGATCGCTAACCAAAGAATAAAAAAAATCTTCGAAGTCCGTTGCTTGATAATTTCGAGTCTGTTAATGAAAACTTAACTTAATTCAAAATGAAAAAACAAAATTTACCCTTAAATTCTCCTTTTTTTGCGGTCATTGTATATTGGAACTTTCGAAGTTACATTTATATGAATTATTTTACTCATGTTTCAAAAAGAGGTATGGACAGGCTTGCGAGCTGATTTACTGTGATACAGACAGTCTTTATGTCCAAATTCAATGTTTTGACGCTTTTTCAGACTTAAGGACACATTTTCACTCTGTACTAGACTTAAGTAACTATCCTTCTGATCATTTTTTGCATGACGACGCAAACAGAGGGAAAATGGGGTTCCTAAAGAGCGAGACCATATTGCCAATTAAAGAATTTATAGGGTTAAAACCTAAAATGTATGCATTTTCATATAGTGAAAATTTAAAAATGACAGCTAAAGGCATTAAAAAGTGTACTTTAAAAAATGTCAGAAACATATAGAGAGATTTTGTTAACCGAATCTTACACCCGACAGTAGCAAATCTCAATCATGTCAAAAAAAAAAAAAAAAACACAAAGTTCAAACTGTTTTGCAAAATAAAGTCGGGATATCAGCGTATTACGACAAAAGATATTTATACAACGACGGTATTAATTCGCTACCATATGGTCATTTTAAAATCAAAGACATAGATGAAGAAGAAGAAGATGTCAACGACTCCGATTTTTAATACACATGATAGTAAAACTAGAACTGTATGTCTTATGTGTAGTTTATCTAATTGTTTATGTAATTGTTACGTATGTAGTTTATGCAATTGTCATGCACGTAGTTCATGTAATCGTCTTGTGTTTATCAATTTGTATTCTATGTATGTAGTTTATCTATGTATATCAAAACTCGTGTAATTGCATTGCATATGCAATAAGTGCTTAGTTATAGTCATACTCAAAAAAAGAAGAGGATGTAAAAAATAAAAAGAAAAGCATCCCTATAGGGATCCATCCGTTGGGCATATTGTTTATATAACCAATATACTCAATTGGATGCTCCTACAGGGTGTCTATTATTCAACTGAAAAGAAAAAGGACTGCATGTAAGTTAAATTTTTAATTTATGTCTTAGTCTAAATTTTAAAAAGGCAGAACAAAAATAAAAAACAATGTAAGTGCAATGACATTTTATTCAAATATATTGGTGCAGGACATACATTAGCATAGATGACATAAGTAAGTAGACAGTTACAGACAGACGTAGACAGGTTTGAACATGTTTAGACCAAACAAAAAGGTAAGTTTATCACATACATTAGCATAAATGACAGTTTCAGACAGGTGTAGTCAAGTTTAGACAATCTCAAAACATGTTCGAACCAAACAAAAAGATAAGTTTCTCTAAAAAATCATGAGTTCGAGTTAATTTATTCAGCTGTATTATGTAGCTCTTGTAAAAATTAATCAGCATTCAACAATTTAAAATAACCAATTTTCATTTTGTAGTTTCCACAATCCAGCAGAGTGTTCTCAACCGATGGTTTGGCATCCAAAATCTGAGAAAGAAGCTCATTATGTAGTGAGCTTCCAGTGCTGTGTACAGAAAAGTGATCCAAAAGTGGTGACTTCAAAAGGTAGCAAACCTTTTTTGTATCTATCTTTGAATCGTGAATGTGCTTTACAATATCAGAATTGTTTAGCACTTTAAAATAAGCTACATTTTCACCTTGCCAATCTTTTTCCTATATTGCATCTTTCACACAATCAGCAAAACTTTTGTATAGCATATTGTGCAGGTATTTGATCCCATCCTCATCTGTCGTCAAATATCCGAAACGCTCCATCGCTAAAGTCAAACTGAATGCAGGAATAGACGTCACGCCATATTTATAGCGGCTGAGCAGTTTTGATTTTTTTCGTGTACGTAATAACAGCATTTCGAAAGTCTAAGTTTCCTCTCTGCGAATCGATTAATAAAAGCTTCGTTTCGTGTCTTGTTCCCACCCAGATGAGTCAGAGGTGGATTTCGACTGAATTGATGTAAAAAATATAAGCAAAAGTATCCACACGATAGCGTAAGATCATCCTGAAAACAAATTACATTATGCATCGGAGTTTTTGAGTTACGATTTAAAAATTCTAAAATTTTTGTAGGCGATTGTTTTCCATAACTGTCAAAATAAAATGAATCGTCGTTTTAAAAATATATCGCATCTCAATGACTACCCGGTAATTCGCTAGTGTCCATATCAACAATAAATGCTATAAAAATTACCTCGATATTTCTGTAACTTATCCAAAGGCAGAACGCCTCCAAATTTTTTTCTGATATAAGGATCTCCACATGCAAAGCGACAGGATTGTATCGTATCCATTAATAATCTGTATATACACCTCTCGATTTGTCGATTTCAATTGTGTTCCGATATTCTGCGTATGGTATCAAGTTTTGGGTATTAGTCAGCAGCGTCGCAAACTTTATATCTACCGCAATATTTCCATTTCTAGTCCGACTGAGATGGCTTTCACCTGCAGCGAAATAGACCGTTAAATCAACGCAGTAAAAATTGTAACCATGTTTGAATTCGAGATAATTGATATTAATATTTTGAGCATAGTGATAACGATTGAAATGAGTAAAAAGACTCAAAACACTTCTAGCATACAAATCGTTTTCAAAGTTGGGCTGATATGGTTTAGAAGGATACATTCGACTCTCATTTAAAATAGTTAGATAAATTAAGTTGTTATGTTGAAACTCGAATGGATTTTTAGCTATGGCACCGTTATATGCTTGATTCGATGTGAACGCGAGAATAATTCGAGTGGGAATTTGACCTAGGTACACATTTGATAAGGTGGTCGAAGCCAAACCGTTTGGGAAGCTAAATGTTTTTACATCGACACGCCTTATAGGCATTTTTATGACACCTTTTTCTAACGCTTTTTCGTGCGTTTATATAATTGAAGGAGCAACATTAACTTTTCTAATAAAAAGTTTTGCCGATTGAAGAACAATCTTAAAATCATCTTTTTCTGATAGGAGTGAAAATACATCTTTTTTTCTTTCTAGTTTAATGTGAAGACTCATGCCGTTGATTAGGAGTTTTGGTTGTGATGCCTTTGGTTTCAGTTTCTATACTAATTTACTTTTCCAATTTTGTGACTTCTGCTTTCAGGAGCTCCAACGATATTTCAAAAGAGTTTCGAAAAGAGGAACCCGTGTTTTTATTAAAAGGGAGACGCACCGCTTTTCACAGATCTTAAATCCCCTTCCCGAAATTAACATCAACGAAACTGGAGGTGACAACACTGATTCAGATGCACAAAATGGTATAGTACCCAAAGTGGCAAAACATCACCACAGATGCCCGAAATCGAGACAGAAAAAATGTCCCCCGAAGTTGGGTTTCCGAAGATGGGGACGGATTTCAGTTTCAGCCGGAGTTAGAAAATATTAAATTCATCGGAAGCCGGACAACGGAAGGCGAAAGGACACTAAAGAACTTCAATATTAACAAGAATACTGCCACGATCTGGTCGTGGACCAGTAAATTTTTGTCTTCCGTGATTGACTTCGTAGTTTTTGCACCTTTGGTTTCAGTTTCTATACTAATTTACTTTTCCACATTTGTGGCTTCTGCTTTCGGAGCTCCAACGATATTTCAAAAGAGCTTATAAAAGAAGAACCCTTGTTTTTACTAAAAGGGAGGCGCGCCGTTTTTCACAGATCTTAAATCCCCTTCCCGAAATTAACATCAACGAAACTGGAGGTGACGACACTGATTGAAATGCACAAAATGGTATAGTACCCAAAGTGGTAAAACATCACCACAGATGCCCGAAATCGAGACAGAAAAAATGACCCAAGAATTTGGGGTTCCGAAGATGGGGCCGGATTTCAGTTTCAGTCGGAGTTCGAAAATATTGGATTCATCGGAAGCCGGACAACGGAAGGCAAAAGGACACTATTAACAAGAATACTTCCACGATCTGGTCGTGGACCAGTAATTGTTTGTCTCCCGCGATTGACTTCGTTGAGTTTTCACCTATGGTTTCAGTTTCTATACTAATTTACTTTTCCACTTTTGTGCCTTCTGCTTTCAGCCAACGATATTTCAAAAGAGCTTCTAAAAGAAGAACCCGTGTTTTTATTAAAAGGGAGACGCGCCGTTTTTCACAGATCTTAAATCCCCTTCCAGAAATTAACATCAACGAAACTGGAGGTGCCGACACTGATTCAAATGCACAAAATGGTATAGTACCCAAAGTGGTAAAACATCACCACAGATGCCCGAAATCGAGACAGAAAAAATGGCCCAAGAATTTGGGGTTCCGAAGATGGGGCCGGATTTCAGTTTCAGTCGGAGTTCGAAAATATTAAATTCATCGGAAGCCGGACAACGGAAGGCAAAAGGACACTAAAAAACTTCAATATTAAAAAGAATACTGCCACAATCTGGTCGTGGACCAGTAATTGTTTGTCTCCCGCGATTGACTTCGTAGTTTTTGCACCATTGGTTTCAGTTTCTATACTAATTTACTTTTCCACTTTTTTGGCTTTTGCTTTCAGAAGCTCCAACGATATTTCAAAAGAGCTTCTAAAAGAAGAATGCGGGTATTTATTAAAAGGGAGGGGCGCGTCGTTTTTCACAGATCTTAAATCCTCTCCACGAAATTAACATCAACGAAACCGGAAGTGACGGCACTGATTCAAATGTACAACACGGTACAGTGCCCAAAGTAGTGAAATATCACTACAGATGTCCAAAACCGAGACAGTAATTGTTTGTCTTCCCTGATTGACTTTGTATTTTTTGCACCTTTAATGTCATTTGCTATACTTTTTTACTTTTTTTTCATTTGTGACTTTTGCTTTCAGAAGCTCCGACGATTTTTCAAAAGAGCTTCCAAAAGAGGAACCTGGTATATTATAAAGAGCAGGCACAGTGTTTTTACGCAGTTCTTTAATCCCCTCCCCGAATTTATCATCCACGAAACTAGAGGTGACGACACTAATTTAAATGTACAAAACCGTACAGTGCGCAAAGTGGTAAAACATCACTTTAAAGGTGGTGCTATTTGGCTCTCTATAATTTGCCTCCATTTTCAAAATTCTACATATAAATTTTAATTTTTTATAATATTACGGACCGATATATAGGACACTAGGCACAAGAGGTCGCAGGTTTTATGCGAACGCTTTAATCCTTAGATTGACGCAAAGTCATACCCAACGCGCGTGCTGTTGATAGCTTAAGAACTGACCAATCAGATCCTCGCAAATAATTTTCTTCGTTCTGCCACACTCGTAGAGGGACATTTAAATTGTTTAAGCGGTTATTTATTATTGTTTTTACTTCGATATTTTTTCCATTTGTTAATTTCATTTCATTATAATCATATTCGACGAACGGCTGATAATTAAATTGCAAACTTTTCCAGTTTGTCAGATAACCGGCTCCAAGACTACAAAAATGAAGAAGGCCATGATGCGATTTAGATGTTGCTGGCAAACAGGATGAACAAAAGCGGTAAGCCGCTAAGTAGCTTCTGTACATGATCAATAAAATTAACATAGTATAAACATAGCAATGTATTGAAACTTATCATTTTAACTATAGCAGTAAAATGTTACAAAATTGTGTTAATTATAATAAATTAACTTTTTTTCTCATCCTGTTGGGTAAAGAATAAACTGAAACATTTTTTTTGTCTCGGTTAATGATGACAGGCAAATATATAAAGAGCGAAATTTGGTACTATTGGGTGAGTACAAAAGTTCGCGCGGAGTTGCAATAGATGGCGTTAGAACGGGCGTAACGTGTTGTCATTAATACCACTCTCTACGTAAGTCAGATCGTTGGAAAGGGACATTCGCAGCTTTCATTCTAATCAAAATAATTTGTGCAGACACAAACTGCTTCGAGAAAGATTACGTTTAAAATGAGTGTTGATAAAGTGCATTTACGGCATGTTATGCTTTACGAGTTTCGGAAGGGAATAAACGTTACAGCAGCCGTAAAAAACATTCAAGACGTTTATCAAGATCAAGCACCAGCTAAACGAAATGTGGAGAAATGGTTTGCAAAATTTCGTTGCGGAGATTTTAAGCTGGAAGACGAGTCACGCTCAGGTCGACCTTCCGACATTGATGACGACGTTTTGCGTTCTTTAGTTTAGAATACTCCGCGAATTTCAACAGTGGAAGTTGCTACAGCACTTAACGTTGACCAATCAACCTCTTTTCGGCGTTTAAGAGCCATTATTTTGAAATTCAGACAAAAAAACGGAAATATTGCCAGTGACCATTTTTGAATTTCCTAATTTTTTTATATGTTAAAGTAGGTCATAAGAAGTGAACATTCTGAAATTTTTAGCCTTCCAAAAATTTTCTTTCGCTCGTTAAAAATTCCCAAAGTTTGAGGATTTGCAGCGCTTTTTTAGAAAAATTCTATAAGTCGCCTTTCAGTGCGCTATAGCTCTTTACAGAAACACCACCTCACGGTTATGTTTATATTTATCGGTTGTACTGTATCTAGTGAAGATGACTTCATAGTTATTTTGGATGGGGATTGTTGCTTTCTTCAGATAAGGAGTCGCAAAGTATGGAATTTATCCGTTTTCGCGCAAGTTTAACCTGCGTTATTTCCCCCCAAAAAGCCACCCCCCCCCCCAAAAATGTGACATATACTGAAAGTTTATACTATGAAGAGAGTAACTAGCACAAAATTTGTTTGAGGTTTAATTTTTTTTAGAAGAAAAATGCCCTGATATTTTTCAAATTTTCAAAAATTGTGCTTTTTGATCGCAATTAACTCAAAGCAGCATCACTAGGAAAAAAAACCTTTTATATATTATGGTACCTGGCTATGTGTAAAACATCATGAAAAAGAAAACAGCATGGGATCTCTTCTTGTTTTTTAGAAAATAATTTTTTTTGTGGCTCATTTTATGCGTTTTCTCGTGCGTAAAACGTGTGTCCAGTATGCAGATTAGATCTGCTAAAACTTAAAGGATGTAGTAAGAATGTATATATGTATGTATAAAGAAAGAGACCCTTTTTTTTCTGATTTTTACAAATTGATAATATTTTAATTGCAGGTAAATCAGAAAACGATAAATCGATATCATATATATATATATATGTATATATATATATATATATATATATATATATATATATATATATATATATATATATATATATGTATATATATATATATATATATATATATATATATATATATATATATATATATATATATATATATATATATATATATATTACTGAAGAAACCGCTTATCTGAAGAAAGCAAGAACCCCCAACCAAAATAACTATGAAGTCATCTTCACTAGATACACTACAACCAATAAATACAATAAATATAAACATAACCGTGGGGTCGTGTTTCTGTAAAGAGCTATAGCGCACTGAAATGCGACTTTTAGAATTTTTCTAAAAAAGCGCTGCAAGACCTCAAACTTTGGAAATTTTTAACGAGCGAAAAAATTTTTTTGGAAGGCTTAAAATTTCAGAATGTTCACTTCTCATGCCTACTTTGACATATAAAAAATTAGAAAAATCAAAAATGGTCACTACCACACCTTGTCTGAACTTCAAAATAATGGCTTTTAAAAAAAATCGGGTTTGATTTAAAGCTCGATATATGGGTGTCCCATTTGTTGACCGAGAGCAACAAAATCCAGCGAATTTCTGCTGCCGTATCTTTACTCGAGCGGCTCAAAAACGAGCCGTTTTGGATTGATTAGTGACGGGCGATGAAAAATGGGTCCTGTACAACAACATTCAGCGCACATTCATGGAAACAGGCATGTGAACATGGTGACGCAATGCCAAAGGCCAGTTTGCACCCGATGAAGGTGATGCTCTGTGTTTGGTGGGATTGCAAGGGTATAATTTATTTTGAGTTTCTTCCCGCCGGCCAAACGATTGATTCGGACAAGTACTCTCGTCAGTTAACTAATCTGACCGAGAAATCAAACAGAAACGTCCGAGTTTGTCAAATCGCAAAGGCGTAGTCTTTCATCAAGATAACGCTAGACCACACGTTTCAAGACAGACGCTAGCAACTGAACAGCGTGAAATGGGATGTCCTAACTCATCCACCGTATTCTCGTGATATCGACCCATCGGATTATCACTTATTACGGTCATTGCAAAATCATTTAAATGGAAAAAAACTTGACTCTTTGAATGCCTTACAAAACATCGTGTCTTCGTTCTTTGAATCTAAACCACGCAGTTTTTATGATCGGGGCATTCGTATGCTGCCAGAACGTTGTAAGAAGATTATAAACAACGATGGAGAATATATCATTGATTGAATAAAGTTTTGCTTGCCTAATCACTGTATGACTTTCTTTGACAAACTCCGCACGAACTTTTGCACTCACCCGATATTTATTGATTGAAATTTGGGAATATATGAAAATGTTTCGCTACAAAATTTTATACAATCTTTGCGTTACATACATGGGTAATAAAAGAAGACAATATATTTTTCAATGAATGACCACGACATTTTGAATACAAATAAAAAATACAATATTGACTACATACTGCCGTGACGTTACTTTGTAATGTCATGGGATTAAAGTTTACATCCAAAAATTGGGACACAAAATCATCAATAGATCCTTTGAAAAAAGAGGGTGGATTTCCATAGGAATAAAAAAATTCCAATTGTATTCCATCGAGATAAAAAAAAAAACCAATGGCTTCCGGATTCCGTCGAAGTGTCAACGTTTGCAATAAAACAGGCTGGGGTTTTAAAAATTATAATAACACTTAAATAATCACTAGGAAACACACCCAGAAAATATTTTTTGGTGATAGTCATTTTGTAGAATACTTTGTATTTGATTCGAATCCATTCTAATAGGCAAAATCACATAACACGAGACGAGATTTTGTAATTTCGATCACTTATTGAAACAGCATAGATTAGCAATGACAGAGTTTTGGCAATGCCTTTGCTAAATTTAATTTCAAGTCTCAAATTTCCTTGATGTTGTAAACTTAAATAAAGTCCATTACACATATCAGCAGAGAAGAAACAGCATAATGCATTTCATTCCGAAAATTGTTCACGTGATAAATGCCCTTATCGCTATTAAATCCTTCAAACAGACTGTTAGTAAGCACGAATGTAATTATTATTTTCGAAATCTAGTTCCAGTAGTTTACTTGGGACAGGTTGACCATCCACGTAAATAGCAACAAAATTTGCATCATGATTAGCAAACAGAAATTGGTTCTTGTCATATTGCCCATTCATGGCAGCATTTTCAACACATCCAATCACCACACTTTTAGGCATTACGCCTAAAAATACATTATCTTGTGAAGGAAAAACTTCCTTTCGAAATGGAATAGGTCTTGCATAGAACTCTGTCGATGGGATACTTGGCAGAACTTTCTTCTAAAGCCTTTGCTTGTCCGAGAGAAACTCCGGTGATGACTTGTACTTTTCGAATAGATAGAGAGTCATGATCCAATATGATTTTATAGTCGTCGCCTTCTTTGTTTGATAAGAGGCAGAACGGAGCACTGCTTTGAACCATCTTGGTTTTACTATCAACCAAATTTAACATAAGACGATTCTGTTCGAAAATATCACAGTGGAGCTTTCAGTCGAGTCCCGACTTACGCGAGGGATGCGTTCCAAGACCCCTCGCGAAAGTCGGAATTTCGCGTTGTGGAGAAAGGTATGCGTAAAAACTTTCATAAACATACCCAATTATTTAACAGACTAGTAAACACCCCCTTAACTGTGTTAAACGGTTCCTTAACTATTCATTACCATTTCTTACATCAAGAACGGAATTTTTATTTCTATTTTTTTAAGTTGTTTTTTTCGACATAAAATACTGTTACGATGCAAAATCAATGATCAACGGGAAAGAGGAACATAAAATAAACTAGTATGGCACGTACACTGAACTAATAAAATAATGCACAATATTGTACTGTACAGTAGATCCAGTATTGATATTTGTCACTTAAAAAAATGAAGATGATGATTTAGGCTGCGTGATTAAACCGTTATTCGAATATATATTTTAAATAAAGTTGCACCGCTAATTCTTTTATAACGTGTCCATCTATGGAAACACCTTTCTTCCAGTTTTTTTTAATTTACAATACAGGGGCAGCTTCAATTTTTATCATTTTTGCGTTTTGCATAGACACTACTCGGCGAACTTTTACGGATTTCCTTTTCTTGACTTTTAATTGTGCGTAGGAAGTCATTACCCAACTGTCGTGTTACCTTACTTTAGATAAAATAGCGGTCTTATTTGTCATTACATTTCATCAACTTTCGCATTTAGAATGAAAAAAATTAATGCAAATTCAGAAGTAGTTATTTGTATGCACTAATAAAGCAATGTTTAGACTAGTCAATGATGCTAAAGGAATGAAGGTTCATTTGCGAAAAAAATTTTTTTTAGTAGCCAATAACACAGTCGATACTTACACACCACGATTCCCTTCCGAAAATTTTCGTGTTGCGGACGAGAAATTAGCGTTAGGCCAAACAAATTTTATTGGAGAAAAAATCGCGTTATAGCCATTCCGCGTAAAACGAATCGCATTGTAGCGGGAGTCGACTGTACTTTTGCTGAGTTCATATCTTGCTTTTAATCTACCTCTGCACCTTCAGTGGTGGGGTCAATTTCTGCAAGACGGGAATCTTTGTAAAACATCTTACAGGTGACTAAACTTTTCTTTGCATCTTCTCCATAATTTAAAAGAACTTCAATATAGGCACGATAAGGATATGTATTGCTTGCCGAAGAAATGATTCGCTCATTCAAACTGATGTCGATTTGGGAGAAAAGGGAATGGACTAATAAGTTGGTTGGAACAACAGGTTCTTTATCAGATAATGCGGATCCATCAGACTTGACTATTTTCGCTTTCACTTAGATTTAAGACGCTGAGAAGCCCGTATATTTTGATCCGCTCCCTGATATAAAGTACTCCAGCGGTCCACCATCTTTCACGCTTGCAAGAGGATGATATTCAACAAATTGCCCTTTTTCAATTGCTAATGTGAACAAGTCCAGTTCCGATTTCACGCATGCTTCAGAATTGCGATGTATGAGAGAGGCCATTTTTCTCAAGAGAAAATATCGTGATATCTATTCACTCTCTTGGTTTTGTGCAGACTGATTTTGTTCCCTAAAAGCTTGCACTTTTTATTCTTTTTCCCAGAGCCAACCATAGTTTTAATTTTTACTGCAGCATTATCCGTCAATTTTTTCCGGCTTCTTTCAATCGACGTTTCGCAGCCACTTTCAGATTTTCACCATATGATACGTCATTGAATGAGTCCATATCAATATTCAAAATTTGTTTACCGACCGCTTTAACTCCCGACTTGAAAAGCGGGACTACCGCACTGAAGAAAGATTTAAAGAGACCACCGAAACCGCAGCCTCTTTGATAGGGTGCACTTTAGTAGTATTAAATGCTGATCACTGAACACTTTGGTTTTGCGGTCATAACCTTGACAAAACCAATTTCCGCCCTGGTTTTGCGTTCGTGACCTTGAGAAACTCAACTTCCGCTTTGGCTGCCCTGAAATGAACCCCCAGCAAGAAATCTCTCACAAATGCACAGCTGTGGCTACCCTAGAGTGGGATATCCTCCGACGAGACGTTCTCTTTCGTAGTCGATGTGACCTTGAATTTTTCATCTCTGTTTGCATAACCGAAATCGTTCACATTCACTTTCTTGCATACGCACATAACTTTTTAATCGAGTCATGTTTCTCTGAAAATCCTCAAGAGAGAAAGCGAGAGAGATGTAAAAACTCAAGGTCAGAATCATTTTTACGTCTAGACAAACTTTTTTTTTTTTTCCCCGAATCGCGAGAATTTTGACCCTTACACTGAGATAGGGGGAATAAATAGAAAGAAACATACAAAAATGCAAATTAAATCTTTGAAGAGCGTCCATGACATTGGAAAAATATTCAAGGAGAAAAGAATTAGAAAGAGAAAGGGCTTTTTTGTTTTCGTTAATAATTTATGTTGTAGGATGTAAATAAAATTAAGATTATGTAACTAGTTTGAATATCAATATCATTTAGAAGGTGAAATGCTTCTAGTTTATTAAACATTGCATTGAGAAGTTAAAATCACTTTAAATATTTAAAGCAAAAAGTTTCACCTTGATAATATAAAAAATAACAGTTAAAAAAACTAAAAAAGCACGCTTTTGTTGTTAAAAATGATCTTTGGATGAAAAGTACATAAAGTAATTGACCAAACACTTAATTTTACCGTAGTAAAAAAAAGCGTGGGGGGCTGCCTAATTACATTTTTGCATGGATAACAAGTGACGGAGAAGAGTTATTTATGATTATCTTCCATAAATGAACCACGGAACTAGGGGGGGAAAGTGGGATCTAGCTCCTGTGTAGCCCCCCTACACAGAGGTAAGATTACGAAAGACAGGGGTCGCCTGCTATCCCTGAAGACTCCCGTTTGAGGCACCGACTACCCCCCGGTTCACAGCCATCGGCACGGTAGAGACACCTTAGCTTAGTTGGTTTTGTCTGAATTTGGTAAATGTCATGAGGGAAGAAAGGGAACAATTATCGCTTCCCGCCATAGTGTGTTTGAGCAACTGGGGGGTCACTACTCCATCCAAGAGCTCGCCCCGAACTCACCAAACCGCAAGTCCCCCCCCCCCCCCCATCAAGACTAGGTAAACGGACACGGGGGGGGGAGGAGTCACGTTTTGGAGCTTGAATAATAGCCAAATGATAGGTTGCTGAACATAAAATAGTTACAGAGAATGTAGATAGTGAAAATCGTTATGAAAAGTCGTTATGGGGTTAATGCTTTTTTCTGAAGACCTTGGTGAAGAGTATAAAATGTCGAGGGGGGGGGGAGGAAACTTGATTTTTCCAGCTACACACTTTCGCTCCTTCCAAACTTTGTAGCACGATCAAGACAAATATGGAATATGTGTATATTTTTATTTTTATTTATTTTTTCTTTTCACGAAAATTTTACTTGACTTAAATGTTTTTTTTTTTTTAAATAAAACTAAATGAAAACTTCAAATAGTTTTTCTTTTTTAGCCAAACGTGAAGTGGACAATTTAGATGAGGAGGAAGAGGATCAAAGTTGGCATGGATTTGGTCAATCTTTTGGTGAAGAAAGCACATCTGGTAAGTGGTTTTGATCGTTTATCAATGAGTGTGTTGTAATTTTTCATAACTTTTTCTTAAAACGGGAGAGGGGAAAATGACGTTTTTTTTTCTTTTTTTAAGGATATATTCCAATCAAAAAAAGAAAACTGGCACACTCATCAGGATCAGGATTAGTCGAAACTAACTCCTTGACAGAAGAGACGGAAGAGAATGAAGAAAATGATGTACAAATCTTAAAAATCGAGCCCCGTGAGAGTGTAGGTAATATAAACTTTCTCCTCTCCTTGTTGTATTTTTTAGATCAATTGTTTTGCAAAAAAATAAAAAAATAAACAGAACTATTTTCAGTTTTATAATTAGGTACCGAGAAAATTATCGAACGTAAACGACAAAGTTCAGGTGATCGAAGGAGAAAACGAAGTTTAATTTTTGAAAATCGTACCTCATAAGAGCGAAAGTAGTGTAGGTAATATAAACTTTTTTCCTCCTTTGATACATTTTAAAATGAATCAATTTTGCCAAAAGAAAAAATCTATTTTCCGTTTTATAAATTGATGACTTTTTTTAAAGTTCAAATGAGGAAACACAACGAACGAAAACAAAGAATTTCAGACGATTGAAGGAAACACCATTCAATGTGATTTTGATTTTTCGGAGAAGTACAAATCTCCGAAAGAAATATTAAACCGATCACAATCAACCTGGGAAACAAAACCATTTGCCAGTTCAAACGATACAGAAATCACTTTTATATAGGATACTTTAACTCACTGGCGGTTTGACATACGAGCGGAATTTCACCTGGAAAAGGTCACCTTGGGAACATGGCTATCTGCTCGAAATGGTCAATACTTTTTATCTTGAAATTTCCTCCCCCTTTCGGAAGGAGATAAAAAGCACTTAATCCCTTTTGACCAGGACGTGCTGTCAAAGCTCAACCCCTTTCTTTTCAACGCGTGTCGCAGGGAAGAGTGGAACTCCTCCAGACATGCTGCCAAGGTCCGTCCCGCCCATTTCTCCCCTCAACACGTGTAGCAAACGAATTGAATTCCTTTCAGCCAGTCGTGTTTTACTAATCACAACTTTCTGTAATATTTATGAAGTAATAATCTAGATTTTAAATCTCTGGAATTGCTATCTCCTACTACTGCTCTAAATTACTATTCACATATTTTATTATTGAATTTAACTACTCATATTCAACATTTATAAAACAATATTTGGAACAAGTTATTTCAATATGAAATAGCTAAATGCATTTAGTTATGATTGTAATGTTTTGCATAACCTGAAATGATACGTAATAATAAAAAGCAATAAAGGAATTCCCTCCCCCCTTCCGCGCAATAGCAATTCGTTGTTTCTCTTTTAACGCTGGGGGAAAAAAGCACTGCAAATTTTACATCTATACATACTTTTTACATACTATGTTTGTATATGTATATTTTTTTTCTTTATTTGTGCATTTTTATGTTTCGAATCTCGCCATATTTGAGACTAAGTGATCGTAATAGCGGTATACCTAGGCTTGCCTTATTTCCGAAATGTTCAACCAGGCCCCCCCCCCCCCCACCGTGGGTATTTCAAAAGGTACACACCCCGGCTGGTTTTCAGAGTGTTTTAGAAGGTAGTTTATTCTCAATGCTATGGATAAATGATTACTAATTATCAGCCTAAACCAGGAATAATAAATGATATATGACGCAAGCAGATACATTTAAACAATATTTTGTAAACGTTAATCTTTTGAAGTTACTTCAGCAAGAAATGAGGAATTGAATTTTGAACAATATTTACTTGTTTATTGCATTGGCTAGGACTTTTTTAGAAAGTCTTTTTTGTTTTAAATCTTTTTGTAAAATTCCTTACAAGCTAATCCGATAGTAATTTTACAGGTCATAAATTACAAATCTGTACCTCAGAGCTAAACTAACGTGATTCACATACGCTACTTTACAGGAGAGAAAAAAATATGTCATGTGAGTGCAATTTTCGAAAATATGTAAAATATCCGATATTTTCAATCAGCGCAAACTAATGTCTTCAAAATAGTAAATGCATCCTCAAATCACTCTTTATTTATTATTATAATATGCAGACTTAAAATTAAGGTTCCTTTAATTATTCATATCTAATATTCCATTTTACATTTTAGTCAATTTTAATAGAGTTAATATAGCGTTAGCTGTTCTACTCATTTGTCTTCTGTTAGCTACTTTTACACAGTTATATGATTCAGAAAAAAACAATATGCAACAGTCAGGGGCACAGTCATAAGACATTTTCTTTTGTTCCAACCAATGGTTAACATTTAATCAGGTACTTTTAATATGCATTAAAATTGTTACATTACTAATAATTTTATGAATAAAAAAAATACATTATTTTGTTATATTAATGTGTAATAATACATCATAAAACTATAGTGCATAACTTTTTGGGTATTTTTAATAATAAATGAGCTATATTACTATGATTAATATAATTTTTATACTGAAAATACCGTAGTTGGAAAAATAAATATCGAAAATATCAAAATATCATGATATTTTCAGAACAAATATCGGATATATATCGGCGAACCCTAGCAGTAATAAACAGAAAATTCAAATTTTTGGACTTACGTCAGTCTGGCTACGAGGTACAGAAATGAAAAATTTATTATTTTAAATAATCCTTCACGGTTAATTATTTTTATATTTTTTTGGTCATCTGTAATGAAACTTATATTTTACCGAGACGTGAAGTAAACTGGCCGGGACACTGGATTTTTGAATGAAAATCGGGATTGTCTAGGATCCCGTTTGAAAATCGGAAAACAAATACTATATCCAACATTCACTGAATTATGGCGTATTTAACAAAGCTATTATTAAAGAAACACTGACAATCACATGGGATCTAGTATGGGGCGCCTCGATGAGAGGTCTCAGAAGGACAGTGTAACCTCCCCGAAAAATTCTCATTTGAAAAATGTGGAAACTCTATTGCAACATTGAGATTCTTCTTTCAAATTTTAAAAATTGTTTTTAATGATGCATAATGTTGCTTCTCATTAGATGTTATGTAAGTATTATATAATGTGCATGCTCATGTTTATCATTTGGAAAAAGTAGAACTTCATTCGAAAATTTGAGAATCCACCTCTCCCCCCCCCCCCTCTCTCATTTTATTTCGGAGTGCCCCTGCTAGTAGTTAAGACCTAAGTGACCGAGCTAGGTATCAAATCAAAGTTATGAAAACACAATTAAAGCAAAAAATAGTAAACAACGAAATACTTTTAAATTATAGTGGTAAAAAAAAAGTCGCAGCAAAAAAGTTGTAAAATAATTTTACGAATTTTCATCCCCGTAAAAGGTTTATTAATTAGTATGAGGCATGAATTATGATGATTTTTCTATAAAAATCAAGGTTTTATAATTATTTTTGCTTAAGTTGTTCCAAGGAATTGAAAGATCATATGACTTGTATCAAGCAATCGCACAGATTAAATAGTGATTTGAGATAAGTATCAGGCTTTGGGCAAATTGAGATTAATGAAAATTCTGGATTTGTTGCTTAATAAAGTACAAATAGTTAAGCTCTGCTGAAGTTTTATTTTAATTATAAAACGGTTTAAACTTTTATTTATTTTTCTCTATTTATTATTATTCCTTTTTTTACATAAAAGAATAGTTATAAATTCTCACTTAACCATTTCCCCATTTCCATCTTCCTACAGAATACTGTAGATCTTAAGCAACTCCATAAAAATTTCCTTTACTAAGAGTCAGGTCCCATTCTTCTGAATTTCTTCCCCCTCTCAATGAAAAAAATTCCGAGGCTCTTTATTTTTTATTGAAAAGAAAAAGCTACAAACGATTCAATTTTTGATTTTTTTTTTTTTTTTTGAAAACTATTCATTTTCATATACTTTTCCATTTTTAATAACAATAAAAAAAATATTATTATTGTTCTTTGCTAACAACTGAAGTTTTCTTTTTTTTTTTTTTTTTATTTGTATAAATGTTAACACAATAGCTGCCTGGTGTTGTGCAAAATTTTTGCTCTTACTATATATTGTTTATTTAGTTTTTTTTTACTTATACAGAATTGAAATTGTATGCTAAGAGATAAATTTTTGTTTTTCTTTGTGATTAAAATAATTATAAGCTGAAGTATTAGACAGAATCGGTGAATTTAAAATGTTTCTGATATTAATGATTGGAATTTGCGACCAAAACCCAAGGCCAATCAGTTAGAGTAAATAAATTTGAAAAAATATCCCTTTTTTAAATATTTTTTATAATGTGTTTTGAGTACAACATCTGCCTAAATGTGCGTAAAACGCGACGTAAGTGCACATAAAAGTTGAAAATTGATCTTTTACGTGTACTCTTTGGTTTTCTTTACAGCATTGTGATTTTATAACACTTAAAGTTCCTAAATTATATGTTAATAGCGAATAAAGCCGTAGCTATAAATTTATTTCCAAAAGGATACTTAGTTTGTTTTCGTTCAATTTGAAATCTCACGGCTTTTATTTATTAATTTATTTGAAATGTAATTGAATGTCATTGTCGGCAATTAAATTATGTTGCATCCATTTACAGCACAATCATTAATTAAATGTAAATTTTAAGCTTTGAAGAAAGAGAAGTGGATATTTCATTCTTGGAATCAAGTTTTGCTTTTAGCAGATGCTTACAATAAATAGCAAGGAGGTTTGCTTAGAAATCTTTGCGTTGATAAGAAGGATGCACTGAACCTTGAAACCCCAACCTGATGAAAGGGTATTGTTTGCATGTGTGAATGCAGAAGGTGGGCCCCTGCACTCCGGGGTGCCGCTCTCAGGAGAGGGGAAAGGAAACGCAGGATTCTACGCCTTGGACCGTTTGACAACGAAAATTTAGTGTCAGAAAAATACGTGTAAAACGCTAGCGACGTGATCTTGCTACGGCGTGATAAGACGTGCAAAACCGCCGGTAAGTTAAATTTAAAGATTCTGGATCAGTGAAAAACAGATTGAACACCAAAACACGCCTCTGCAATGATTTGCATGTTTTGTGCTTCAATACGTTGGATAATGGATTATTTTATACAGAAATCAGTTTTATATCGAATATTACAAATAAAATGACTTTGAAACAGTAAAAAACAGCTGTAACTTGGAGTTCAAAGAGTTGGAAGATGTTATAAAAGCGTTAAACACTTTTAAAAATTATGCAATTGAAATGAAATAAAAGCGATCAACACTATTAAAAAGCATGCAATTGAAAATAAAGTAAAATGATCTTTTTTGTATATTTTGAATTCATAAAAAAAAAAAAATGGTGATGGTAGTGTTGGTGTTTTTCAAATATTACTGATGTGAACTTTATTGTGTGGAAAAAAAAAGGGTTATTTGTCTCAATATTATTTTTTTTTTCAATATATATATTTTTTTGAAAACAAGAAGAGGAAAACAAATAGTTGTACAGCTGTGTTTTTTGTGTGTTTAATCATGGTAGAATTTATTTACGAAACGGCGTTTCGAGGATATGTACGCTTATATCGTGCTCAGCTTAATAATTTTATCGATATTTATAATGTATATGAATATTCACATGCGAAAATTTTTTAATGATTAAATGTTTCAAATGTGGTGAGATTACGATTTTTCATTTGCATAAATATTTTATTTGGTAAAATGTTAGAAAATGAATCAGAAGTAAAAAAGAAATTATACTTTTGTAATGAAGTAAAACGAATTGTGTACAGGGAACAAATACATGCAGCTATCGATCATTGCTCTAAAAAAATTGTAGAAAAAATTAAACATCCTTGAAATATGGGTCACGATTTTTGTAATGAGAGATGAACCGTTTTTTGAAATAAGAGTGAAATCCACAAAATGAGCAAGAAATATTTTCTTTTTTCAACGAAAGTTCTCTGTGTTTAAACAGATGTATTTTTAGTGCTAGGTAACTTTTACAACTTTTTGGGCATCCATTGAATCCACATGTGTAAGAAAAGCAAGGGGTATGACTGTGCACATTTTTAATATGAGTCAGATATATAATTAATGAGGAAAAATCAATCATGCAAATTGTACAAGTAATCATGATATTATTTTTCCATTCCTGAATTGCTAAGAACTAGTTATTTTGAAAGAGTGATTCACTTTCTCAAAAGAATAGGGTAGCCCACCACTAGCGTAAATACAAATTTCGTTTTAACATTATATGTGGATGTGGAAGACACAAGGAACTTAAAAATAAAGACAAGTTAAAGCTTGTTGACAAATTACAAATTTTTGACAATTCACTTAATTTTCCATGAGCAGAGTATGAAGTGATTGCTGAGAATAATGAAATCGAGAGTCCACCCGTGGCAGAAAATATTGTTTTGCCCCTAAAGCAACAAAACTTTCCTTTCATACCTAAGGTGCCTGTGAATAGATTTTCACACTCCTTGCTTGAAACCTTGGAGGTGACAGCGAGATTGATGCTGGTGGCGGCCATCCTCGATCTAAACGTCCCAGACAATCAGAGGCGAACCCCCTGCATTGGGCTGGGAGAAACGGGCACGTGCAGGTCGAAGGCAGTTGCTGGTGAGGAGTGCAAATCCACACATGGATACATATTCAGAAATATACCTCCTGCAATCTGTTCTGTTGATAGGACAAGTACCAGTGGCAGAAGTCATTGTTGCATATTATGCCCCCAATGACATGGAAGACAAATTAAATGAAATAAATGTGTGGCGACAAAAGAAAATGTGGGAGAAGCTCCTCCCGGTGTGCAAGATGGAGATCGGCAGGATGAAGGAGGCCCACTTAAAATGATCCTGCCTCTCTTTCTGCGACCTCGCAATGAGACCCGCAAGCAGGTTGATCCAACAACTCTCAGTGGAAGCCATTTAATGGCTGTCGGACAACAATTGCCAGATACGGGAGTTCCCGAACAACGGCGCTTACATCTGCAGCAAGATGAGGGTAGTCTGTGAGAGGAAAGTCTTCCAGGGTTGTTTTCTAAAGAGTTTTTCTCTCCTATTTCCGCCACTTTCCCTGACGTCGTTTTCCCATGCTTGGCGAAAGCTGAACTTTGGAACCTCGTGCGGCCCTGCGAGTTTCTCTGAAGTCCTCTCAAAATGTGATTACGTGGTACACACCGGGTCAACAGCGGTGCCTGTGAAATTCTACCAGGGGCCGATGCCTCCCATTCACGCGAGTAATATCCTCTTAATCTGTGATTTATTTCACCCTGTTAAGTTATTGGTAAGCGCTGCAAATCCACACATCGATACGTATTCAGGAATACACCCCCTGCAATCTGCTATGTAAGTAGGGCAAGTACCAGAGGTAGAAGTCATAGTTGCATATTACGCCCTCAATGACATGGAAGAGAAATTAAATGAAATAAATACGTGGCAGCAAGAGAAGATGTGGGAGAAGCTGCTCCCGATGTGCATGATGAGAAAGGCTCAGGTAAAAGGATCCTAGCTCTCTGCCGAATGAACACTTCATTCCGCATTCATGCCAAAGCGTAAAAGCGGTATGTGCGAGTTTCTTTGAAGTCCTCTCAAAATGCGATTACGGGGCACACGCGGTGTCTCTGAAATTCTGCCGAGGAACGATGCCTCCCACTTCCGCGAGTAATATCCTCTTCCTCTGGGATGGGCAGGAGGGAGAAGAAAGCCGAAATCCTGGTTGATGCCGGCTGCTTAACCGACATCCACGACGATGATGGGTACACACCTCTGCAGCTCGCATCAAAGAGAGGGATCCTAGGTGTGATGACGAAACTGATCGCCGGCGGAGTTGACACAGCTGAGAAAGATCGCCAGGGACGGACTTTCCTTCGTATGGTCCTGTAGCATAGAGAGGAGACTGCGGTATAGATGTTGCTGCCGGCCATCCCCGATCTGAACGTCCCCCACATTCAGAAGCGAACCCCCTGCATTGGGCTGGGAGAAACGGATACGTGCAGGTCGAAGACATTTATTTGTGATGGCTGCAAATCCACACATGGATACGTATTAAGAAATACACACCGTGCAATCTGCTCTGTGGGTAGGACAAGTACCAGTGGCAGAAGTCATTTTTGCACATTATGCCCTCAATGACGCGCGGGAGTGCGAGGCATCGGCCTCTGGTAGAATTTCAGAGACACCGCGTGTACCCCGTAATCACATTTTTAGAGGACTTTGGAGAAACTCGCACATACCGCTTTTACGCTTTGGCGTGAAGCGAAATGATGTGTTCATTACACAGAGAGCTAGGATCCTTTTACCTGGACCTCTCTCATCCTGTCGATCTCGATCTTACTCATCGGGAGCAGTTTCTCGCACATCTTCTCTTGCCGCGAGACATTTATTTCATCTAATTTGTCTTCCATGTCATTGAGGGCATAATACGTAACAATGACTTCTGACACTGGTAATTGTCCTACCCACAGAGCAGATTGAAGGAGGCATATTTCTGAATACGTATCCATATGTGGATTTGCATTCCTCACCAGCAACTGTCTTGCGACCTGCACGTACTCGTTTCTTTCAGCCCAATGCAGGGTGTTCGCCTCTGACGGTCTGGGACGTTCAGATCGGGGATGGCCGCCACCAGCATCTCTGCCGCAGCCTCCACGCTATGTTGCAGGGCCATATGAAGGAAAGTCCCTCCCTGGCGATCTTTCTGAGCTGTGTCAGCTCCGCCGGTGATCAGTTCCGTCATCACACCAAGGCACTCTCTCTTTGATGGCAGCTGCAGAGGGATATACCCATCATCGTCGTGGATGTCGGTTAAGCAGCCGGCATCAACCAGGATTTCGGCTTTATTCTCCCTCCTGCCCATCACAGAGGAAGAGGTTATTACTAGCGGAAGTGGGAGGCATCGGCCCCCGGTAGAATTTCAGAAACACCACGTGTGCCCCGTAATCACATTTTGAGAGGACTTCGAAGAAACTCGCACATACCGCTTTTACGCTGTGGCATGAACCGCTGTGGCTGGAATGAAGTGTTCATTCGGCAGAGAGCCAGGATCCTTTTACCTTACCTCCCTCATTCTGCCGATCTCCATCTTGCACAACGAGAAGAGCTTCTCCCACATCTTCTTTTGCCGCCACACATTTATTTCATTTAATTTGTCTTCCATGTCATTGAGAGCATATTGTGCAACAATGACTTCTGCCACTGGTACTTGTCCTACCCACAGAGCAGATTCCAGGGGGTATATTTCAGAATACGTATCCATGTGTGGATTTGCACTCTTCACCAGCAACTGCCTTCGACCTGCATGTACCCGTTTCTCCCAGCCCAATGCAGGGGGTTCGCTTCTGATTGTCTGGGGCGTTCAGATCGAGGATGGCCGCCAGCAGCATTTATGCCGCAGCCTCCTCGCTATGCTGCAGGGCCATATGAAGGAAAGTCCGTCCCTGGCGATCTTTCTGAGCTGTGTCAGCTCCGCCGGCGATCATCGTCATCACACCTAGGATCTCCCCGACATCTGCAGCAAGATGAGGCTAGTCTGTGAGAGGATAGTCCTCCAGGGTCGTTTTCTATAGAGCTTCACTCCTCTCTCCGCCACTGCCCCCGACGTTTTTTCCCCATGCTTGGCGGACGCTGAAGTTTGGAACCTCGTGCGAGCCTGCGAGTTTCTCCGAAGTCCTCTCAAAATGAGATTACGGGCGCACGTCGTGTCAACAGCGGTGTCTTTGAAAATCTACCAGGGGCCGATGCCTCGCACTCCCGTTCTTAACATCCTCTTCCTCTGTGATTTACTGCACCCTGTGAAGTTATTGGTGAGAGCTGCAAATCCACACATGAATACGTATTAAGAAATACACACCGTGCAATCTGCTCTGTGGGTAGGACAAGTACCAGTGGCAGAAGTCATTGTTGCATATTATGTCCTCAATGACATGGAAGAAAAATTTAAATGAAATAAGTGTGTGGCGGCAAAAGAAGATGTGGGAGAAGCTCTTCCCGGTGTGCAAGATGGAAATTAGCAAGATGAGGGAGGGCCACGTAAAATGATCCTGGCTCTCTTTCTGCGACCTCGACATGAGATCAGCAAGCAGGTTAACCCAACGCCTCTCCGTGGAAGCCATTTAATGGCTGTCGGACAACAATTGCCAGATACGAGAGAGAATTTAAGCGAAATAAATGTGTGGCAGCAAGAGAAGATGTGGGAGAAGCTGCTCCCGATGTGCAAGATGGAGATCGGCAGGATGAGGGAGGCGCAGGTAAAAAGAATTTGGCTCTTTCTACGACTTCGCCCAGACACCCGCATGCAGGTTGACACAGAGCCTCTCCATTGAAGCCATTCAAAGGCTGTCGGACAACAATTGCCAGATACGGGAGTTCCCGAACTACGACGCCTACATCTGCAGCAAGATAAGAAGAAAAGATGAGAAGATGGCAGAAGCTGCTCCCTGTGTGTGGGATGGCGATCAACAGAAGAGGAAGGCCCAGGTAAAAAGATCCTGGCTCTCGGCGGAATGAACACTTCATTCCGCGTTTATGCCAAAGCGTCAAAATGTTAAGTGTTTTCAAGTTTCTTCGTTAAATGGTGCGTTCCAAACAAAATGGAATTTTTGGGAGAGGAATGGTGTGCTCAACGTTCCTATTATTCTGGACGATATACCTAATACTGCCATAACAATGCCTTTTGACTTGTTTGAATTGGTCAAAGCACCCTTCGGCCTTAGAAACACTGGACACGCATTTCTCTTTTACATTCATCAGGTTTTGTCTGGTTTAGAGTTTTGCGTTGCATACTTTAGCGATGTTTTAATAGCTTCAACTAAAGAGAAGGAGCATGAGAAACATCTTCAAGCGGTTTTCTCTCTTCTAAGGCAGTAGTCTTAAGTTAAAACCAGCTAATTGTGTTTTCGAAAAAAAGGAGTAGCTTTTTTAGGCTGTCTCATCACTCCTTCTGGTGTAAAACCTCTCCCTGTAAAATAAGAAGCCATTAAAAAAAATTCCGGAACCTGCTACTATATATGAACTGAAACATTTTTTAGCCATTATAAATTTTTATAGGCGATTTTTGCCTAAGGCTGCATCTATTCAGGCCCCGCTTTATGAACTCCATCGAGTTTCCAAAAAAATGCCAAGCGACCAGTACTGTGGACAAAGTAGTTAATAGATACTTTAGAGTTTTCTAAAACAGAGTTATTGAATTGCGCTACTATAAGTTATCATGCCCAAACCAACAGCTGTCATTGGTAACCTGAACCGTTTAACATCGACATTGGAACAGTCCTACAAGTACACACAAAAGATCATCCTAAACCTTTATCTTTTTTTTCACTTAAGCTTTCCCCAGCAGAACGTAAATATAGTACCTATGAGTCGTTTGTGAATAGCGTCTGAAAAGTTGCTCCATAATGTAATTGTTTATACTATGAGAGAAGGATAAAGACCATTTTTTTCTTTGATATATGCTCGAAAAGTGTCACGAGTCGCTGTACGAATAGAGATTCCACAAACGGTATAAATAGCTGACCCGATGTTAGGAGGAGTCACATCCACTCTTCTGCTCTGCAAAGCAGCGCTCATTTACCAGAACTTAACAGCTTTTGCTACTTCTCCCCCCCGGCTATCTCCCGACTTTTAAATCGACGGCTTTAATCGATGACTTTAATCGTTGATTTTTGTTTTATCGTAGAATCTTTGATTAGATGCAGATTCTGCTCTTGCGAGTGTGATTTTCTAAACTTCAACATGTCAACCGGCAAGAAAGGAAATCGAGCAGCATTCTACACTGGTAAGTAGCTTTCATATTGTTTGTATTAATTCCATTTTGTAAAAAAAATATTATGTTAGATTTGGTGTGTGTGTGTGTGTAAGCAAAAAGTGCTAATTCTAAATTTTTTTAGACAGAAAGAGAGTCATAGACGAGATATTTGATGTTGATGAAGCGTCCATTTCGCTGTTAGTCTCCAAGCCGCGGACCCCTAAAGCGCAGAAAGAGGAGAAACAAGCAAAATTTGATCTGAATCTAGAGGACGAGGTCGGTAAAGAGGAATTTCCCCCGTATGCGGTGAACTGTGGAAAGGGGTATGTAGTGGAGGTAAAAGAATACAGACATCTTTATTACCTGGGATTCAGCAAGTCGGGAGATGCCGGGGAGGAGAGGAACCGTTTTAATTTTCCAATTGACATGTTACCTACACTTTAAAAGGCTCTAGAAGCAGTATCAGCCCACATAAATAACAACAAGAATGACGGATACTAAAGAAAAAAACCCGGCACTTACCGGAATTCCCCCTCTCAGATCATGTTTTAAATAGAGATTAAAAAAAAATGCGGATAGACCGTTTAGTAGCGAATTTATATTGTTGTGTATAATATTTCCTCAATTTTTAAAAAAAGGTGATAGATTATTTTGTAGTAAATTGATACTGTTGTGTATAATATTTGTTATTTTTACGCAGATGTAATGATTAATTTTAACGAATATCGTTCTTCATTTAGAGGTTTTACAAGAACGCTTCGCACCATAGTAAATTACAGCGATCCACAGGTTTTATCACGATGCTAGACCTATTATTTACGACTTGCTAAACACATCTGTTTTATTAAGAATACGTTTAATCATTTGCTTGAATATCATTTTTAAAAAGGTGGACGATGAGGGAAATACGATCGAACGAGATTTCTATTTTTGTAGTTTTGCACATCGGATACTTTGACGCTTTCAAATCGGTGAATCCATTCACGCGGCTTTTGAAAAGATTTTTAATAGAGATTTTTAATAGTATTGAACTCTTTTTACGCAATGGAAGCGGTTGGATATTAAAAAAAGTAAATCACATTGATTTGCGAATAGGAAATTATAGAAATTTAAGAGGTGGATGTGGACAAGTTAGCTTACTAACTAAGTTGAAAAATAAAAATGCAGTGCTGAATATAAAGTGTAATGACAGTCTTTGCTTTTTATATGCGATTGCTGCTCATTTATACCCAGCTCGAACCCATAGTAACATGGCCTGGAACTATAAAAAGTATGTTAAGAAATTCAAATTAAATGGGATCAAGTTTCCGATGGCAATTTCAAAAATTAAAGTGTTTGAGCAATTAAATAAGTTAAAAATCAATGTTTTCGGCTTTGAAGAGAATGAGGTGTTTCCTATTTATTTAAGTAAACAATATCAAGTTGCCGAAATAGATTTGCTTTTTTATAGCAATCATTTTTTTTTAAATAAAGAACTTTAAGAGATTTATCAACACAAAACGGGGGCTTCACTAATACTGTCGTAATTGTTTGAATGGTTTTGCGCGTAGAGAAACTTTACTATCTCACAAACAGCTATTCAAAAAGTGTCAGTGCCTAAAAACCAAGTCGTAAAATTTACCAATTTGGCTAATATGCTTTTTCATCCCTTTTGCATTTTTGCAGATTTCGAAGCTTTGACTGAAAAAGTTTCGACTGCGTTGCCTTCGACCTCGCAGAGTAATATTGTTCCAATTGAACGTCATTCAGCGATTAGCTATAGCATTATTGTAACAGACAGTGAAGACAAGATAATTTTTCATGAATACTATGCAGGTAAAAATTTCATTCAAGTATTTTTAGAAACTAAAACGACTATCGGCAAAGCTAATTCAAAAAATGATACAAATTGCGCCGATGAGAGAAAATGAAAATCACTCCTATGATTTTAACGTATGTCACATTTGTAAAAAGAAATTTGTGCAGGATAATATTAAGGTGCAAGATCATTATCATTGGGGGGCTGGATACATTAACGGATTAACACATCAAGGATGTAATCTCAACTATGGAGCGACATATTTCATACCAGTTGTTATTCATAATTCTAAAAATTACGATACACATTTAATTTTTAAAAATATGCCTGAGAGTTATGCTAAAGTAATAAATATAATACCATAAAACTTAGAAAAGTTTTCCATGTTTTCACTTGATAATTTAAGGTTTTTAGATTCATATCAGTTTTTAGATGCTTCATTAGAAACTTTGGTAGACAGTTTAAGTAAATCAAACCATGAGTTCAAAATTTTTAACTCTTTCTTTAAAAATAAAAAGGCTGAAGTTTTACTGAGAAAGGGAGTTTTTCCATACAGTTATCTAGATAATATTGAAAAATTACAGGAAAAATCACTACCATGTCGCGACGATTTCTTTAACATTTTAATTTCTTACACCGATAACTGACGATGCTTATAATCATGCAAAAAAAGTTTTCGAACATTTAAGTGTCAAACGTTGTCGGATTATTTAGAGCTTGATCAAAATACAGATTCTATACTGTTAGCCGAGGTGTACTTGGCCTTCCGTCGGATATCATTAAAATACTACGGATTAGACAGCATTTTTTATTTGACTTCCGCTCAATTAACTTGGAATGCAGGTCTTAAATATACTAAAGTCGAACTTCAGCTTTTGGGTAATGTAAATGATTACATATGGCTCGAATCTTAAATGAGAGGGGGAATAAGTTATTTAGGTAAGTGATATGCAATAGCGAATAATCCATACATCAGAGAGAGTTATAATAGTTCTAAGCCACACAATTACATATTAGCTCTTGATGCTAATAATCTTTATGGGTTTGTCATGAGTCAAAATTTACCGTTTGGAAACTTTTCTTGGTTAACTTCTGAAGAAATTAACAACTTTGATCTTTTTAAACATGATTGTAACTCGCCCGTGGGATTCATACTTGAAGTCGACATGTCATGCCCTCCTTCGATGCATGATAAATGCAAAGATTTACCTCCCGCAGTTGAGCACTTGTCAATTAATTATAAAATGCTCTCTAAATATTCCAAAAAGTCATGTGACAAATTGAATTTGAAGCATACACTACCGAGTAGAAAACTAACCCCAAATTTTTACCCTAAAAAAATACATTGTTCACTATCTGAATTTGAATTTTACATTAGGCTGAGTAAAGTATTATCAAAACTTCACAAAATATTTTCTTTTTCTCAAACGCAATGGTTAAAACCATACGTAGATTTTAACAACGAGAAACGTAAAGAGGCGAATGATGATTTTTCAAAATCATTCTTTAAAAAAATGAATAACAGCTTCTTTGGTCGTTTAATGCTCAATCAAAGAAAAAAAATTTCCGTAGTCGGATCGCTAACCGAAAAAGATTGTAAAAAAAATCTTCAAAGTCCGTTGCTTGATAATTTCGAGTCTGTTAATCAAAACTTAACTTTATTCGAAATGAAAAAACCAAATTTACTCTTAAATTCTCCGATTTTTTGCGGATATTGTATATTGGAACTTTCGAAGTTACATTGACATGAATTATTTTACTCATGTTTGAAAAAGAGGTATGGACAGCTTGCGAGCTGATTTACTGCGATACAGACAGTCTTTATGTCCAAATTCAATGTTTTGACGCATTTTCAGACTTAAGGACACATTTTCACTCAGTACTAGACTTAAGTAATTAACTTCTGATCATTTTTTGCATGACGACGCAAACAGAGGGAAAATGGGGCTCCTAAAGAGCGAGATCATATTACCAATTAAAGAATTTATAGGGTTAAAACCTAAAATGTATGCATTTTCATATATTGAAAATTTAAAAATGACAGCTAAAGGCATTAAAAAGTGTACTTTAAAAAATTTCAATCTTGAAACATATAGAGAGGTTTTGTTAACCGGATCTTGCACCCAACAGCAGCAAATCTCAATAATGTAAAAAAAAAACACGAAGTTCAAACTGTTGTGCAAAATAAAGTCGGGCTATCAGCGTATTACGACAAAAGATATTTATACAACGACGGTATTAATTCGCTACCATTTGGTCATTTTAAAATCAAAGACATAGAAGAAGAAGATGTCAACGACTCTGATTTTTAATACACATGATAGTAGCACTAGAACTGCATGTCTTATTTGTAGTTTATCTAATTGTTTATGTAATTGTTACGTATGTAGTTTATGCAATTGTCATGCACGTAGTTCATGTAATCGTCTTGTGTTTATCAATTTGTATTCTAGGTATGTAGTTTATCTATGTAGATCAAAACTCATGTAATTGCATTGCATGTACAATAAGTGCTTATAGTCATGCTCAAAAAAAGAAGAGGAGGCAAAAAATAAAGTGAAAAGCATCCCTATAGGGATCCATCCGTTTGGTATAGTATTGTTTATATAACCAATATACTCAATTGGATGCTTCTGCAGGGTGTCTATTATTCAACTGAAAAGAAAAAGGATTGTATTTAAGTTAAATTTTCAAAAGGCAGAACAAAAATAAAAAACAATGTAAGTGCAATGACATTTTATTCAAATATATTGGTGCAGGAGATACATTAGCATAGATGACATAAGTAAGTAGACAGTTACAGACAGACGTAGACAGGTTTAAACATGTTTGGACCAAACAAAAAGGTAAGTTTATCACATACATTAGCATAAATGACAGTTTCAGACAGGTGTAGTCAAGTTTAGACAATCTCAAAACATGTTCGAACCAAACAAAAAGATAAGTTTCTCTAAATAATCATGAGTTCGAGTTAATTTATTCAGCTGTATTATGTAGCTCTTGTAAAAATTAATCAGCATTCAACACTTTAAAATAACCAATTTTCATTTTGTAGTTTCCACAATCTAGCAGAGTGTTCTCAACCGATGGTTTGGCATCCAAAATCTGAGAAAGAAGATCATTATGTAGTGAGCTTCCAGTGCTGTGTACAGAAAAGTGATACAAAAGTGGTGACTTCAAAAGGTAGCAATAACGATATTTTGTATCTATCTTTGAATCGTGAATGTGCTTTACAATATCAGAATTGTTTAGCACTGTAAAATAAACTACATTTTCACCTTGCCAATCTTTTTCCGATACTGCATCTTTCACACAATCAGCAAAACTTTTGTATAGCATATAGTGCAGGTATTTGATCCCATCCTCATCTGTCGTCAAATATCCGAAACGCTCCATCGCTAAAGTCAAACTGAATGCAGGAATAGACGTCATGCCATATTTATAGCGGCTGAGCAGTTTTGATTTCTTTCGTGTACGTAATAACAGCATTTCGAAAGTCTAAGTTTCCTCTTTGCGAATCGATTAATAAAAGCTTCGTTTCGTGTCTTGTTCCCACCCAGATGAGTCAGAGGTGGATTTCGACTGAATTGTTGTAAAAAATATAAGCAAAAGTATCCGCACGATAGCGTAAGATCATAGTGAAAACAAATTACATTATGCATCGCAGTTTTTGAGTTTCGATTTAAAAATTCTAAAATTTTTGTAGGCGGTTGTTTTTTATAACTGTCAAAATAAAATGAATCGTCGTTTTAAAAATATATCGCATCCCAATGACTACTCGGTAATTCGCTAGTGTCCATATTAACAATAAATGCGATAAAAATTACCTCGATATTTTATTAACTTATCCAAAGGCAGAACGCCTCCAATTTTTTTTCGGATATAAGGATCTCCACATGCAAAGCGACACGATTGTATCGTATCCATTAATAATCTGTATATACACCTCTCGATTTGTCGATTTCAATTGTGTTCCGATATTCTGCTTATGCTATCAAGTTTTGGGTTTTAGTCAGCAGCGTCGCAAACTTTATATCTACCGCAATATTTCCATTTCTAGTCGGACTGAGATGGCTTTCACCTGCAGCGAAATCGACCGTTAAATCAACGCAGTAAAAATTGTACCATGTTTGAATTCGAGATAATTGATATTAAGATTTTGAGCATAGTGATAACGATTGAAATGAGTAAAAAGACTCAAAACACTTCTAGCATACAAATCGTTTTCAAAGTTGGGCTGATATGGTTTAGAAGGATACATTCGACTCTCATTTAAAATAGTTAGATAAATTAAGTTGTTATGTTGAAACTCGAATGGATTTTTAGCTATGGCACCGTTATATGCTTGATTCGATGTGAACGCGAGAATAATTCGAGTGGGAATTTGACCTAGGTACACATTTGATAAGGTGGTCGAAGCCAAACCGTTTGGGAAGCTAAATGTTTTTACATCGACACGCCTTATAGGCATTTTTATGACACCTTTTTCTAACGCTTTTTCGTGCGTTTATATAATTGAAGGAGCAACATTAACTTTTCTAATAAAAAGTTTTGCCGATTGAAGAACAATCTTAAAATCATCTTTTTCTGATAGGAGTGAAAATACATCTTTTTTTCTTTCTAGTTTAATGTGAAGACTCATGCCGTTGATTAGGAGTTTTGGTTGTGATGCCTTTGGTTTCAGTTTCTATACTAATTTACTTTTCCAATTTTGTGGCTTCTGCTTTCAGGAGCTCCAACGATATTTCAAAAGAGTTTCTAAAAGAGGAACCCGTGTTTTTATTAAAAGGGAGACGCACCGTTTTTCACCGATCTTAAATCCCCTTCCTGAAATTAACATCAACGAAACTGGAGGTGACAACACTGATTCAAATGCACAAAATGGTATAGTACGCAAAGTTGCAAAACATCACCACAGATGCCCGAAATCGAGACAGAAAAAATGTCCCCCGAAGTTGGATTTCCGAAGATGGGGACGGATTTCAGTTTCAGCCGGAGTTAGAAAATATTAAATTCATCGGAAGCCGGACAACGGAAGGCGAAAGGACACTAAAGAACTTCAATATTAACAAGAATACTGCCACGATCTGGTCGTGGACCAGTAATTTTTTGTCTTCCGTGATTGACTTCGTAGTTTTTCCACCTTTGGTTTCATTTTGTATTCGCGATTCCAATGAGAAAAAGTGGGCGTCACCCAGAAACAAGATGTCTGACTTCTGCCTGTTACCTGAGCTGTTGACTGTGCCCGCACTTGTATGTTTCTTGCTTGCTACTTGGATTCTCATTGAGCTATAATAGTGTTAATTAAGTTATTGTTTTAGCATTACATTTAGTTATTACGTTATTTAGTTTATTATATTATTTTGCATTGTATTATTCTTATAATTAGTTCGTAATGTAGTATATAGTCTACACATAGCTCATAGGTTTCTTTAGTAAGATTTTTTTTGCTGCACGTGTGATTGAAATGGCTTCTTCAAAAATTGAATTGAGGATTTCCATGGTGGAAATTTTTGGATATGTGGGTGGGCAGTCAGGATATCGCTGCATCATCGGGGCTGAGCGGATCCTTAATTCCAATCACTTAATTATGTGTGGCATGAAAGTTAACACTACCACGAATGTGGAACTCTTCGCCCTGTGTCTACAGTCAAGTGCACTGAACGGCGGTACCTCATTCGATTTCTGCAACTTTACTGAAAGACAATGGATCAGCAACAATTAACAAAGTTCTGTGTAGCTGTAAAGCTGGTCTCAATGGGAAATGTAAACATAGCGTGGCCGTTTTAATACACTGTAATTGGTATGTATTAAAACATTACTTGTTTATTACTTTGTAACTAATTGCAAAATATAAGTACAAATAGAAAGTTTAAGTTTAATATTATATTAAAAATGTTGCAGAAGTAGTTTTTACAGTTGCAAAATGTTTTACATTGGCATTTTAGTCTCCAAAATAATGTCAAGTACTGTTACCGTAAATGTAAATGACTTAGTTTTATCCTTAGTGCTTATGCATGTTCTTCTGATATTCTACTTTTTCTCTACTTAATCTGATTTGTCGTACAGAAATGCTAGTTGACTTGGATTTACAAACAGTATATGCATTGTGAATGAAAAGGAATTCCGTTTAAAAGCAGCTCAATAAGACAGTTATTTATAGTATCTGCACGCAACTCAAAACTATCTGCTGATTTACAAAAAGACATGCAGGTAATAGATTATCTTCAGTAAGAAGTTGCCTTTGGTTTTCACTAATGCATCTATAGAAATGAGAGGTGAAAATTTTCATTAATGTATTTGCAAATATTTAAAAAAACTGATACTCAGTTGCGTAAGTCAAACATAAGTTATCATATAATATTCTTTTCCACAGCTATGCATCCACTCACTATGTGTGCGCTCATATTATCTAGCTCTGAAAGCAGTTAGTCAATTTTAAGCAATTATATTTGAACGTCTAGTTCAGTGGTTCACCTGAGGAAGATTCGTCTTTTCAAGGGGGCGATAAGTATTTCATGCAATATAAATAATGGTTTCTGCCTGCAAATATTTAAATTGCAAAATCACACAAAACCAATTGTTCAGTCATTGCAAAGAATAACAAATTAGTAAAATTCATTAACTTCCTCTTCATTCCATGGTTGAACTGTAAGGACTTATTTCACTATTAACCCCCAAGTTTAGGAAATTTAAACTTTTTTTAAAATTATTTTGAAGAGTTTGTTTTTGCTTAAAATAGATTCGTAGAAAATAAAATTAAAAAAATAAATGTTTTTCTTCTTGAAAATCATGGACTTGTTGATTTTCATTGGTGGTTATGTTCCCAAAGCATCTCTGTATACACTACTGTGCAGTGGAGTACTTCAGCGGTTAACTTTTAAGGTTTTACTTTATTTACCAAATAGAATTGTCAAACACTTTTTCAGGTGTTTGTTAATTGGTAAAATTGATTGATTAGAATAGCAGTAAGCATCTTTTGTAACGTGTTGTGTGATTCCCAAACAAAGCCAAATTTCATTCAAATGTTTATCCCACATATCGCTCACTCCTTTCATGAACGGCATAACTCAAAAAATGATTTTTCAGGGGAGCGATTTTATAGGTAGAGCCATTTTGTAAAACGTAAATAAAAAGCCCCTGGTTAAACATTTCTATACCTAAGGTTTGTTCAAGATATCCTATGTTTTTTCATCTGTTTCAAGAAAAAAAAAATTGTTTAAAAAAGTCAAGTTTGTCTGAAAATGCCAAAATGAGACTTTTGCTCTCTAACGGGGAAATATTGAGTTATAGAAATGCAGGTGTTGCAGAGATATGCTACTCTTTCATAGCAATTTGAAAAATGGCATATCTCAAAATCGTTAATTTTTGAGCTATGCTGTTCTTGAAAGGAATGAGTGATATATATGCATCTAGAAAATATTTAAGTTTTAAGGTTTTTTTCAGTGATGTATTTTTAAATGAATTCAAAGTGGAGTCAGGTGATACTCAACTTTTATTTTGTGGTTGCATAAAAGAGGAATTGAAGTGCCTTTGTTGGGAAATGTAATTATTTTTTATTTCGTGCCTTATATAGACATACTGAGGAGCACGTTGACCGAGTACCCCGTACTCGGTATAAAGCTTTATGCACCCCTTTTTTTTTCAAAAAAGATTTTGGTTATAAAAATATTTCCTCGGCATTTTTTCAGTGCTTCTAGTAGTAGTCGCAACCTTTTGCTTACTGCTAAACATGATTGAACTTTATATTAAAACCATGGTTTAAAAAAATAATCACAATCTAAGTTTTTGAACGAGTTGAAATAACTAAGAATGTATGATTTAAGGGTTTTTTTTGTTATGTCAATGGAATTAGTCTTAAGGATCATTTAGGCGATTCATGGCAAAAAGTAAGTTGCACCACAATTATGCTTAACCCCTGCTATATTTTTTAAATATTTCAATGCTGCATTATTTGAAACACACCTCCTTCGCGCTTTGATAGATTTAGTCTTAGAAATTTTTTGGCTTTCCGCATGAGCACATTAATGGCACTCTATCCAAGACTAAAAATATATCTTTCTGATTGAATATAAAAAATGCTTTTTAAGTCGGTAAATAGTTGCTTTGCCTTGTTTCTGATGTGGTAATTATTTTTTTATTCTTGATCAGTGACAAACATATTAAATATAAAACATAATTGGATTTTTAAAATAAGAGATGTGCTTTGACTAAAAAACATTTCAGATTTTTTTTAAAGTTATGCTACATTCTTTTTTTTTTTGGTCAGTATTCAGAAACCCCTGATTTGCTTGAAAAATTGTTTGAAGGTACCATTTGGGCTTTCTTTTAATAAATGTTTTAATTTTTAGTAAGTTTGACATTATTCCTTCTCTTTAGATTTGATATCATGACTTTGGAGGAATTGTCTTCTACCGATGTCGAGTGTGAATGGGCTGTTCGGAAGAAAGATGTTGAAAAATGCTATGCTGTGGTTCCTCTGCAAGACTTTTGCCATGTAGAGCAAACCACAGATATAGTTTATACCATATCCGATGAACAAAGGAGTCGCTTCCGTCGTTCTTTATTAAGTGCTTGTCCTGCTTCTGCTGCTGCTTTGCACGTGAGGGGTCGACGACATGCCAATGCGAGCTTTGATGTCCCAACTACAAGGTATTTATTTTTTGGTAGATTTATTTATATAATCCACACCCTTTTATTTTAAAGGTATTCATTAGTGTTTGATTTCAATGTTAGAAAATTAAAATGGAAACCAAATTTTTGATGAAAGGCTACAAGAAATTAAAGAAAAAAATATTGATATTCATTCAAAATGCAATAAACTGAATAAAAATAATAGTTGATGTAGCTTTTTTTTTTTGCATAAATCTTGATTTTTTACTTTAATTCAATTCTTTTTCAATCAAATACCTACCAACTTAAACATGTTTGATGTTTTAAATGTTATTTAATTAACTGAAAGATAAATGAGGTATGAAAAAAGACATTATGACTTGCGCAAATTCAACTTAAATTTAAGAACTATAAATAAGGAATATTTAGGTATCAAATTAACATTAAGATATAATGTAATATAGAGACGAACTGAGTACTCGGTAACTACTTGGTACTCGGCCAAATTTCGATCAGGTACTCGGCCAATACCGAGTAGTTGCAAAAAATTCAATATTTCCTAGACAGAAATTAAAATTTATAAAAAAGCGCAAGCATATATTCTGAGTGTGTGATATGTTCAATTTTTTTTTTGTTTATTGTTATTTTAGTCTCATTGTTATGCAATTCATTTGTCTTACTTCTTTTTTTTATTTATAGCTTTCAAACTGAAGATGCCCTTCTGAATAAGATTCTAGCAAGAGATTTGATTTGGGAGGAGCAGAAGCTCGAGGCGTTGCCAGAGGAGCTTAAATCCTACTATAAGGATAATGTCCAGGTGTCTAGCCCAAAAGCCTACAACTTAGCCAAGTCCGTTCAACAGCAAAGTTCAACGTGGTTGGCAGAACGGTCTCACCGTATTACAGGGAGTGTATGCTATGAACTTTACACGTACACAAAAAACAAAGCTCCGAATTGGGAGAAAAAAATCAAGACGATGTTAAGCCAAGAATTTCAAAATACAGCAATGGTGTATGGTACAGAAACTGAAACTGTTGCTAAAGAACAATATATGCTTAAATGTGGTATGACGATATATAACTTTGGCTTGTTGGTTGTTCCAACCATTCCATGGCTGGGTTTCAGTCCCGATGGTATTGCTGTCGATGGGGACAGTGTAGTGCTGCTTGAAATAAAGTGCCCTATTGTAGGTAAAACGACACCCGCTGACGGATTTGTGCAAAACCTCCCTTACATTACGGTGAATGAACAGTCCGACTTGTGCTTAAAAAAAAAAACACAGGTATTACGGCCAAGTGCAACTTGGCATGCTATTAACCGGTGCAGACAAGTGTCATTTTGTTGTGTTTGCGTCTTATGACAATTCTTTCATTAAGATCATTGTGCCCTTTTGCAAAACGTTTGCAGAGAAGATGGTGAAAGCATTGTGTGTTGTTTACTTTAACTATATGCTACCGATTGCTGGTGAACTCGTAGAAAGCTATGTAATCTATGTAGAATTGTATACTCAGCTTGTAAAATGGAATTGTATAGTGCTAAGATAAAAACTAATATGTGCTTAATGTGTAAAAAAACAACTGCTTAAAATAAATATTTTAAACATTTATTGTTAATAGTAAGCCATTTTTCATACATATTTCAAAGGTTACTAAAAATATTCATAGTAAAAACTTAACTTTTATTAAGTGGTGCGTATTCATAGATCTAAAGAAGTGGCTGCTTGAATAGAAAATTCATTCTGCAAAAATATCTATATCTGTACCTGGTTTATACAACTTGAATATTTCTTATTATCAAAAGAACTTCATGGGCTTAATGAGGTTTGCTGAATGTAAGAAACCTCGAGTTGAAATGTGTTGCTTAAGTATTTATTAAGCTTAAGTATATTTACCAATTCATTAGGTTCAATTCTGTTGTCCAATTATGGTGGTGTTTATCAATTAGATTTTCTAGAAATACTTAGTTTCATATTTTGGAAGAACACAACTACAAGATAGCCTAAACTTTTTTAAAATCTAAATACAGGCTTCCTGCCAAAATCATTTTATTCATACTTAGTCTCCCCCCCCCCCCCCAGTCTCTAAAACATTTCTCTTCTGGTGTTTTTCAATGTATTTAGAAACTCATTTTGTTTGCCGAAAAATATCTCAACAATTTGCTATTAAAAAATCACTCGGTCAAAATAGAATTGATATTTAATTTTTATCCAAAATGCTCAAACAGCATTTTTAAGCAGTTATTAAACTTTCCTCTTACTCTGCGACTTAACTACTATTTTAGTTCTTTCATTATTTAAGAACCACATAATTATTTCAACACAGCTACACTGGCCAAGAAAAATTCATTTGTGGGATTTTTTTTTTCAAAATTCGCTCCAATTCCGTATCAGAAGCCATATTTTTAAGACAAACATTTTTAAATTCCATTTTCTAAAAAAAATTCTAATTTCATTTTACCAGGTTGCTCAATTTTCCTATGTACTAAATATACTCTGGTTTTCAAATAAGATGTTGTTTGTTTTATAAAAATAGTATTTTTCAATTTTTCTCGGGGGCAGACCACTCATCAAGTTTTTAGTTGGATTCTCTTAACCTGTTTAACTTCAGGCTAAACAAAACTGAATATAGATTTAATTTCCAACAGTTTCTACATTTACTCTAAATAATTTTTGAAATAAAAAAAAAAGTCTTCAAAACAGCAGTTGAAAATTGCTCTGAAAAGTAAAAAATAATTTTGTTCTTTGAACACCATCAATACTAATTTTAAGCATGCGAAAAATGAATTCAGTGTAGTTCGTCTCTCTTGATTAAAATAATTTTACTTGGATAGAATGTAGCTGCATTGGTTGAACATTTTGTGGTTAATCCTCACAGAATTTACCTAACTACTCTTTGCTCTTTATAAATCACTTGCTTGTTCGATTGGAAAATCCATTGAGTTTTATTATTAAGTTATACAGTTAATTTAGTATTACACTGGTATTAAGAAGTAAAATCAATTCTTAACACACTGTAAAATTGTATTAAACTTATATTAACATTTTCATAACTTACTCCATTTGATACTGAATGCAAGCAATACAAGTTGTCTAATACATGTATATTGTGATTGAAGAGAAGACAATGAATATAAATCAGATTTTTGTTGAAAAATTATTAAAATAAGAGTACAAATGATGCTTGCAAATTATAATTGAATTATATAACTCATGCATTAGCTAAATAATCAAAAAGTCATTTTTAATTACTCAGAGCAAGTATCTCATGCAGTTACTTCATCTTTTAGTATACATACCAGTAAAATTATTCTTCATACTGCAAGAAGAGAACAACAACCTGCATGTAAGAATAACAACTGGTTTTAAGACACTCTATTGATGAATCATACTTCTCCTAAAAGTTTGCATCTGCTTCTCAACCATTGCAAATCTAAGTATCAAGAAGCAAAATTCAAAAAAATAAAAACATACATATAAACTAACTTTTAAAGCATAGAAATAATATCTTTGACACTTAAGTTTACCTTATACTCTCTTTCATTGATGAATTATAATGATGTTTTTACATAATGCCATGAATGAGCCACAGCATATGTTATTTTAGAACTTAACAACTGTAGTTAAAGCAAATTATTATCTATGTCCAAGTAAACTTTTAAGTTTAGAGGTAAAAATCCCAAAAAATTGAAACTACATTTCTAACAGGCGTATTTATAAAAGGATACACCACACCTTAAACTGAAAGAACAAAATCAAGATAATTAAAATAGAGAATGGAAAAGAATGAAAGATATAACATTAGGAGACAACATTTGATTCAGTTTTGGAATTCAGATTAGCATTAATAAACTAAATACTTGATTCTAATCCTTACCTCAGATGGAAAATTTCACCTTTTACATAAAACACGTCCCAACAGTCAAGATTTAAGTATAAGCTTAGTGAAATTAATGCATCAACTTCCACACCACCTAATGAGGTGCAATGCATGGCGCATTACCCATTGCAGCTCTAAGGTGATGCCACTGTGACAGATGAGACACATAAAAATGTCACACATGTTACAGTAGAATCACCCTGTCATAGCTATGGCGGGTTCCCCAGTAGGTATATAACCATATGAAAAATTTGTAAATATGAAGATTATTAAGTCAAATGTCAGGGCCCAATACAGGCTGATTTTGCTACCGTTTTTCGGTACCTTCACAAAAATCTTGTTTTGAAATCGGTACTTTCACAAAAATCAAGTTATAAAATCGGTAGCTTCACAAAAATATTGAAAATTTCACAAAAATTCCCTTTTTAAAATATAGAATTAATTCTCTGTTTAAAACAAAATTTACTCGTAAAATTCTAAGCAGGTTTATATGAACAATCGCTTAAATAGGAACCTTTTTGTAGTATTTTAACTAATTTTTAGCCGTTTCTTGCCAAAGTGTATTTATGCAATATTATCGCAATCTTTTAACATCTGTTTTGTTGAACCGTTTTTCTCATAATTTCCAATATTGTACACAATACATAGCCCATTAAGCTAGTATTACGATGGTATTTTTCGTACTTCTTAGGTTTTTATCCCCCCCCCCATCCCCAAAACGAAACCTGTTTAAAAAATAATACTAGATGACATTTACACTTTTGGAACTAAAATTTCACTTATTCTACTTCTCTTTTACAAATATTAGGATGCCTCTAAAAATTCACCAAAACAATGCTGATAAAAAAACTTTCATAAAAATAGAATGATGCAATACTTTCACAAAAATAGGTAGCGAGAAAAAAATCCTGGATTGGCCCCTGAATGTGTCAGGTGAAGAGCAGCATGCATGACAGAAGCACCTATTTAAAAACAAAAGACCAAAATAAATAAAATGTTAATGATTAGAAAAAATATAGATATTTAGCATACTGGATAATGAACAACCTGAAGTAAGAACTGTACATCAGTATTTGTCATCCTTTAACAAAGGTGCTCCAAGATTACAAATCGCTGCAACTACTGTAATAATTTCATCCATTAAAAATACCATATTCCAAGGTATTTTACCAACTTGAAGTAGCTTAAACATTTTTATTCTTTGAATGACCCGTTCCACATGGATACGTGCGCTGGCAATGTCTCTTGTTAGTTGTGCTTCCTCTTTGCTGAATTGTTTTTTCTCTCTCAAAAATGGTGGTCTGATCACTTCAATCAAGTGATCCTTGCATGTTTCTTCAATTAAGAATCCTTTATCCACCATAATGGTATCTATGTATGGTTCCACCATTTCTACTACTTTACTTTGGGAGAAAATCATTGCATCAGATGCACGTCCACCATAACCCTTGCTAACGAAGGTAATGAGCCCATCAGGGGATGTGCAAATCATATACTTTATTGTTTGGTGACCTTTGTACCTGGAGTATGTCATTATTCTGCACTTCAAACACTTGGGTGTTTCAACGTGCATTTCAGTGCAGTCAATAACAACCCGGACATTCCTAAATTTTGAGAAACATTTAGGCATGTTTGTCACAACATCATCTTTTGATGGCCATACAATTACGGACTGTAACACAGCACACAAGCCATGGACAGTTTCTTCAAATATTGTGCGGGCTGTTGTTGGCACACAACCGAATAAGATAGCTATGACAGAAAAGCTTAAGTTCAGCTTTATGCGCATCATTGCCAAAACGATTCGCTCTGAAATATCAAGATTTCTTCTCGGGAATTTTTGTAAAACTTCTCCTACATGCTCAGCAAGTTGGTTCAGTAGTTGCAGCGAATTCAGCCCTGTCAAACTATTGAGCTGCTTTGATGTAAGTTTTGACACACGCATCAAAACTTTTGTCTCAATATCACCACTCGTGACTTGAGTACCTTGGTCCTGTGAACTTGGAAACAAGGTAAAACTGTCATTTGCAGCTTCATTTAATAATAGCAGAGCTTCTGCTGCTGTCGTCACTTTTTCAGTATCTTTTCTGAAATTGGCCCACCATCAATACAAGTATGATCATTGTCAGTGATCATATCCACTATGGGAGCCTGATGGACTTCTTTCTTCCTGAAATATATAACATCAATAATATTTATTAACAATTATTGAATCAGCTGGAAATTAGTTATGCTTTGTGCCTCCCAACTAGGATTGTTAAAATGAACATCCTAACTAATAACGAACTTTACAATAGAAATGTTGCCAACAGCACTCTGAATATTTACCATTAAAAGCGAACAAATGAGTTTCATTTTATTAACTTCATTTTTAAATATGAATAAAGTCAATATAAAAAGTATGTCATAAGTAAATATTTTCATAGTGCATTCTTTGAGCAGTTTTTTCCAGCTTTCTATCATAATTGAAAAGATTGGATAAATATGCAATATACTAGTGATGCTATGAACATTTGACTTCAGCCAAACACCTAACTTACTATACGACCTCGGCCGAATACTGAGCAAAAAAGGATTTTTTACCCCACACATTGAAAGTTTATACATTTTTCATGATCACTAAGGATATAAAACAAAGTACTCCAAGAATCAGACATGCATCCAGTAATACATTTGCTAAGTTCTTGGTTTGGAAGTTTTTGTGTCGTAATTTAAAATAATGATTTTGATTATTAAAATATTCTCATGGCAGTTTTTGTTCATTGATTTCTCCCAAGTAGTTCTTTATTCAACAGAAAACAGTAACAATCTTCTCCTTACTTATTGTAAATATGGCTCTATTTTACTTTTATATGCATTGTTATCACTATACCCAAAATTTGTTTCTAAAACCAAAGTAAAAAAAAATTCCAATCTAAATTTTGCAAATGATATAAAGGTTTGTCGTTATCAGTCTAAGATATTAGTAGTCACATCTGAGAGATTAGTTGAACTGTTTCTGCCTAAAGGTCAACAATGAGTGCTAACTTTTACTTTGTATTGATTTGATGAGTTTCTTTTAAAGCTCATACATAGAGTATAGTTTTACTTTATGAATGAAGCAATTGTAAATTAATTAAAAATTTCCTTGTCTTGAACAAGATTTAATTTTTACAACTACTAGGTATTGGCCGAGTACCTGATCAAAATTTAGCCAAGCACCTAGTACTAGGTACGTCTCTACTAGGAATTGAAAAAAATTATCCCTTCATTTTAAAAGAAAAAATACATATGAGAGAATAGAAAAATGAGAGAACAAAGTATTGGTGCAAGTTTAATGATAAAAAGCACCAATATTTAAAATTAATACATCATTCATTGATATATCGATCAAGAGATGTTCTATATTTTAGCGTTAGAAGCTATTAAAAAAATATTACTGGTGGTCCTTCGGACCAGTGAACATGACTACACACTGGTCTGCAGAGGGCAGGACTGATACACGTTCAAATTAATGTTAAATATTTCACCTCTTTTTTTTTCCATTTTACAAAAAAATAAGGGGTCCGACGCAGGGTTTGAAATAGAGGGTGGATTGGGAAAAATTAGCACAAAATCAGAAAAATCCCCCCCAGTCCAAGAGGGGGATTTTCTGCCCTTAAATATTTGGATAAAATTTAGCTTGTATCTGTAAACTTGTCCCAAAAATTGGTCCCTGCAGAGACGAATACATATTAACGTTTACCTATTATACGTTTTTCTCATTTATACCCTCTTTTCGTGCAGTTCCTTCAAAAACGTATAAATGGTGCTTCACTGTATTATCCATCTGTTCACACAAATCAGGCATAAATGCCTAAATTTTCCAGTACCAGAATACCAATATTGAGTACCCTATCAATATTGAGTTATAATCAATTTAGAATTTAATATGAAAAAATATTTTTTTCTCAAAACAGTACCAGAACAACGTTCATAAATCAAATTTGTTTGCCCAAATCACGCACAAAAATGCAGCAGCAAAACTTCTTGAGTGCGTGTTCTTGGATTTTTGACATCCTACAGTATATAATGTTCAAACGCACATAATAAAAGTTAAACATTGAAAATGAAAACAACTGTTCAAAGATGCTCTGTGTAGCTAAACATTGAAGAAAAATGAATTGATAACAAGACTGCATAACAAGAGATGGAGATAATTTTAATTTCAAATTCTCCTCATCTTTATTTGTGAAAAATGCTTATTTTCCAAATACTTTTATCCATTTAACATATGATGTAAACATTAGATAGGCAATGAATTCAATTTATACTTTTCACACATACACTTCATACTTAACCTTTTCTGGAGCAATTTTCATGTTTATGCAGCTTACATTGCATTTATGTTATTTAATTTTATATATACACAACTATTAAAAAAATTATTCAATTTTCGAAAGAACCCGTGTTTCTTCAAAGCTTTTTAAAGACTAATGTCAGTTAAAAGATATCCTTACTGTACTATAGCATGGAATCTCAATGCACTAGCTTCAGCTTTTTTCTTTCTTTCAGCAACTTTCTCAATTGTGTCGGTGCATGATAATGGCAAACACATACTGGGAACTGCTGTCTGTTTCAGGCGGGGTATCTTGCGTTGAATACCTAAACATAAATATGTATTTATTTTTCGATGTCTAACGTTCCGAAAACAGTTTGCCGATTCTTAAAGACATTGAGATAAAAGACAAATCAGAAACTTTAATTTAACATTGCCTCAAATAAATACCTGGTAAAAAATAGTCCGATGTCTGAAAGTGTTTGGAGCAAACAACCATTCTATTGGAGATGTTCTTTCCTATTTTAAGGACTTTCTTCCACTCCATGCGGCGTTTCAGCTCAGTCTCATTTTTCTCTGTGGGAAAACGATGAAAACTCAGCTCTGGGCTTCTACTTGCTTTCGAATTGCATTGAGGAACACAACAAAATGATCTGTCACTCTTCATTTTCGGGTTATTCATGTTGAAAAATTCAAAATTTGTATGAAAATAACTATTCAGCATGCACAACACGTTGGAATCTCCGTAGAATGTATCACAACACTAGCAGTTGGTAACAGGCAGATAGTAGTTGAGTGAAATTCCAGAAGAGGGCGTATTGGACCGTTGGAATTGCCAATACTTATTTACTTTTCCATCTTTTGTGGCTTTTGCTTTCAGAAGCTCCAACGATATTTCAAAAGAGCTTCTAAAAGAAGAACGCGGGTCAAATCTTAAATCCTCTCCACGAAATTAACATCAACGAAACCAGAAGTGACGGCACTGATTCAAATGTACAAAACGGTACAGTGCCCAAAGTAGTGAAATATCACTACAGATGCCCAAAATCGAGACAGAAAAAATGGCCCCTGAAGTTGGGGTTCCGAAGATGGGGACGGATTTCAGTTTCAGTCGGAGTTCGAAAATATTAAATTCATCGGAAGCCGGACAACGGAAGGCAAAAGGACACTAAAGAATTTCAGTCAATAGCTGTCACGGGATTCGAATTACGTCAAATGCATTACATAGGTCTTGAGGAAATAATGGAGTTAAAATTATATTAACAACAACCTTCAGAAAACAATAGTTTACGTTCAATAGTAATTACGTTCTTTATTGTACTTAACAACTTGCTTGTTTTGCTTCGCTCTTAAATTTAAAGAATTTTTAAAAAAAATGTAAGTTTTGTTAAATTTTTATTTGAATTTCTTTTTCTTAGTACAAAAAGATATAAGATATAAATAAATGTATAGCATCTCTCTTACAAACAAATATACTGGACAATGCTAACCAAAGAGAGAAAAAAAATCTTTTAATTGCTGCAAATTTCAATATGAAAAAAAAAGTAAGCATTTTACACATTTTACTATTTAAAAAAATTAAAAACAACAGAAAGAAAAAGCCTGAAACTATCTCTTTCTATAAACAAAACAAAATACAGCATATATATTGTTTATCAAATGGTAGAGCAATATGTACGTTAAAGTTCGAGTGCAGCAGCCTCGATGAAACGATGGTTATCATTGGAGATTCGCATCATGTCAAACTCATTACATTTGGTTTGAGGGTCAGTTCAGCTTACTGGCTGTCAGTTAAACATAACATAATTTTTTGCACAGTACAGGGAACATAAGAAATAGCTTCTTTTTTTTTTTTTTTTTGTATTCTTCCAAGGTACGACATTCTCCCCTATTTGAAATTCTTAATGTAGGAAACTATTGAATGCTATTAAATACCATTTTGATGAGTTTTTTCTTGCTTCTAGGGGGCTTGTCCTTCAAGACCGATCTGAGCGAACAAACTGGCAAGATGAAGATGGGGCAGAAGGAAATTCAAGGAAGTACCCCTCGCACTATGCGGCCCGCTTTGGCACCCATGCAGTTCCAAAAAATACCTTTATAGTGACGTGCATCCACAAGGCAAGAACAGTGATGGTGTATTTCCGCTAGAAATTGCCATCAAATACAACTTTCGTGCAGCAAAACTCATGATCTCGCTCTGCGTGCTAAAAAAAAAAGGTACATCAGGTGGAATGATATCGACATGTCTTCCTATGATATGCCAAAATGCATTCAGCATATCGCAATATGTAAACGCGAGATTCAGCGAATGAAAAAGTAGATGGATGGATCTTCATTCTCGTACCACGATGCTGAGACGGAAGGTGTGACCAATTTGGCAGTGTACCTGAACAATAATCTCGATTCGAAGTAGATTTTTGAAGTACAACTGGGCACTTGAGTTTCCCATCTAGGATTAACTCATTTCTTTCAAATTCAGAACTGATGAAAAAAGGAGAATTTTTAGGGTGTAGTTTCTGCAGTACTTTACCTTCTCCTCAAGAAGATTTCCATCCAACACAGTCGATGCAATTCCGAATGAATCAGAAGGGAGAAATTTGTCGAAGCTTTCTCACTGAAAGCTTGAAAAGATTACCAAATTAGAATTCTAACCGATTAACTTTTCAACGTTTAAAAAACGAGGAGGTTTTCAAATCGACGCGTATGTATATATATGTATATATTGTTATGTATGACCAAAAGACCGTCCCAAAAAAAATCTAAAACCATTATGTATACCAACTAAAGTTGTGCCAAACGACATTTTAAAGGTGTGGTAAACATTTTAATCAAGTATTTTAAGATCAACAGACCTCTAATGAACATCCAAAATCATTTTTTTACACTTTTTTTTTATACAAATTGTGTATGATGTAATAAATATTTTAAAAAAAGATGTTCATTAGTTTACATCTTAATCATAACAAAAAGTTTAAAACTTGATGCTCCCTACATTAAAAGCAATAAGTTATAATTAACTGTTTCAGAGCTCTGAACCTTGTAACTTTAACTGCAATCTTATGTAAATATGTAAACAGAACACTGCCATTTTCTTCTTTGACTTACTGTTGCTCTAAAGTTAAAATTGTATGTTAGCATTTTATACAAAGACTAACGCCTACATTATTTTCATCTCCAGTTTAGTTTTAATTGTGTTCAATCTTTTATAGATCAGTTGCATTTTAACGTCTTATTTAGTATTTCATAGTTAAATAATAGTGACACTAGACTTACACTATTTTTATAATGAATGGTGTGCTGAAATCAAAAGTAGTTTCCACAACAAAAGAAGCGACTGAAGTGTGGCTAGGACAACAAATTTCAGTTATTGACATACATAATAACAACCAGTTGCCAACAAATGGAGAAGTACTACGCCGGCTATTTCATGATTAAAAGATTAGAAAATCAACATTGTCAGAAAGTAACTCAAATGTTACTAATAAAATTCTTTGGTTATGGCAAGCCGCAAATATAACGACAACACAAAAACCAAATGCTGTGACCAAACTGAAAGTGATGTATGAAAAATATGTCAAAACTGATAAGAATGAACATAGAGTATCTGAGAGGCAACGACAATTAAAAATGAGTTTAATGAAAAAATTTCAAAAAATATTTGACAATGCTCATAGAGACTGTGAACATCTCAATAAAATACATGAAGATTGGAACTTCCTTCAAGACCAAAGAGGGAAAAGGATGATGATTATGGGAGGCGAAGATGTAGATTTTAAAAAGCAGCAAGAAATGAAAAAAAAGCGAGAAAATAAAAAGAGAGAACAGGAAGAAAAAGCGAAAAAAGAACTAGAACAAAGAATGTCATTCGAGCTTTCAACTGATGCTGGATCAAGATTGGACATTAGATGACTCAAAAACAAGCCCTTCTGTTGATTTAAATGAAGATAATGATGATTTTTACTTTTTTCATTGGGTTGGGGGGGGACAAAAATTTATTCAAATTGTCTTCATTCAAGTTTTTTATTTTTTAAGGTTGTCATTGGGTTTTACTTTCTTCCTACTTGTTTATTCTGCTGTCCAGTTTTTTTCTTATAAAATTTTGTTGCAAATATGTACATTGGAATTTTTTTCCCCCTTCCTGAAAATTGGTGCAGGTTCTTTTTTTTTTCTTCAAAATAAACAATCAATGAAGCATAATATTGTATTTCATGTCCTTAAAACTCTTGTAAGTAAGTAAAAAGCAAAATAAGAATGCCCATTGGATTGCAAAAGTTGTTTACGCGCCTTTTGACCAGAAATTTAGTTTGGCCAAGTGTGAAAAGAACGGTTTTTCAAGATTTTAATTTCTTTTTCCAATTAGGTTACGATTTTATGATGAAAAGGACTTCTAATAAACAGAAATTTAAACATGGATATCAGTTTAATTTTCGTAGTTTAATTGTTACTACTATTATTTTTTATTGCGTAACACATAATTTTAATGTTTGTTTCAGTAATAATGATTGACTTGTTTTCTTTTCCTCTCCCCAGGTAATAAAGGGAAATGTAGATTTAAAACTGACTGGCTTTCAAAAACGGACAGTAATGGTGACGAAATATCTACTTGGAGAAGGAAACAAAATTAAAACCTTAAAAACTCTTTTGCACGATTTGTAAATGTTACAAATAAGGGACTTCATTCCTCATTACAACATGCCGAAACTGTTGAACATAAAAAAAATTATGATAGATTCATTGGATATAAATCAGACGATACTGTCAATGGTCAGTGAACCAAGTTCTAGCACATTTGGATTTCAACTTCTCTGCTCGAAAGATTCTGTCACTTCTGCAGAACTGATTTGGACCATGAAGTGTGCTAGCAGCAATTATTCTGCTGCTTCATCTCAAAACATTTCACAAATTTTTCTTGCATGTTTCCATGTCAAGTAAGTGAACAATTCACTTTCAGCCCCAAGAAGATGCATTATTTGTTGACTGATGCTCTGGCACCATATTTTCAACAAAAAATGCTGAAAGACATGCATTCTTCGTTATATGCTTTATCCTTCGATGAAAGTACCAACAAGGAGGACAAAAAAGAGTTGCAGATATGAGTCCGATATTGGTCTTATACTGAAAATAAAGTTTTATGCAGACATCTGAAAACCTTTTTTCCAGGGATGGCGATATTCTTTACACTAAATTTCTGTCTGCTTTGAGTGAAGCAAATTTACTTCTTAAGAATTTGCTAACGATTAGCCGAGATGACTCGAATGTAAACAAATAAGTCTTCACACGGTACGTGCTCAATACATATAGGGCAATACGCTTTTTTAAAAGCTCTTTCAAAATTAGGCGAAGAAGCTGCAGAGCTTGTCATCTCCATCTATGACTACTTCCATGGTTGGCCATCTCGCATTGAAGAATATGAAAAAATGCAACACGAATTGAAATTTCCCTCAAAAAAATTCATCAAGCATTCTTCAATTAGATGGTTAACTTCAAGTATTGCAGCTTTACGACTAATTGAGCAATAGGACGGTGTAAGGCAATATTTTTTTTTTAAATTCATGCCAATGAAAAAGCAAACTGCTATGAAAACTCAGTAATATAAAAGAATTGCTAATCTTCAAAAAGGTCATGTATATATCAAAGCAGAGTTATATTTTGTAATGTCTTCTGCTAAACTGTTCAGTACTTTCACTAAGAAATTTCAACGAGATGACCCCCATAGCACCAGAACGTTCAAATTTGGTACAGAAATCGTGTTATTGGACAAATGTCGGTGTGAAGTGTCACTTGTGCGTTATATTCGACGTACAAAAACAGTAATATTATCACGGTGTTATTCCCGTACTAATATAACGTAATATTTGACGGCATCAAACCAGTCTTTATTGTACCATTCAATTTTAGTGCTAATGCCACCTAATTCGAGCGCCCTCTATCTGTGTTTACTTTGGAATAGTATAATGAGCTAAGTTTCCTTGGGATCTTCTCTTCGTTCGGATGCATAAAATTCTGTAAAATTGGTTGTTTCTTTGAAGTTTAAAGAACACAGTAGTGAATTAACTTTTGTCAAAAGTCCCTTCTTTTCTTGCCTCTTGCTCTGATGGCAACCCTTCGACTGGAAGAAATTGTGGTTCTTGTAGAATGTGAATTTTCCAGTGTAAGGAGAAGTAGTGACCCTTTGGTTTTAGTGAAGCCTGACAATGATACTTCGGATCTTGCCCGTGGCAAGTGACCTAACCGATTTTTGTATCAGGTAAATTAACCTGATAATGTAGTGTGATTGAACCTGATAATGATTCCCTGATCTGTAATAGGAAAAAGGTTGCCACAATTCAGAACGAGGTAGCGCGCTCTCTTAAATATAAGCGCAGCCGTTCCCTGTTCCTTTTCCCTAGCACTCCGTCAGAAAGGTGACTTAACCAAACGCCATTCCGCTTGTTCTTAGTATAATTTTTTTTCTTAGCATAGCATAATGAAGTTCATGTACGCAAAAATGATGTTTAGAAGTCTTTTTTGTGCATTAATGTAGACTTGTATGATCTTAAATTATTAAAAAAGGTAGTTCATAAGCGATTTGCGCAGTGGCATCCGGATAAAAACGTAGAAAACCCCGAAAAATATCGCGAGAATTTTATGGCACTTAACAAAAGTTGGAAAGCTTATTGTGCGGAAAAAAGGAAGGATGTGCCTTCGACAAGTCAAGCGGATAGTGAACTATCAGATTTTGAATGGGGAAGACTGTAGAATTTCCTGAATTTATTAAAGCATTTTTTCGTAGCAGCTCAAACAGATGAGCTGGAAAATATTTGCATTAATTACTGAAACTATTCTTCAAGAAGAATGCGAAAAAGTTTATAATTATAACAACAAAACAGAATATATTGGGGCTTTTAATTTTTTACTAAGCGGAATGACGTTTGGTAGACCTAAAAAAGGCCTTACGACTCCTTAAATTGATTTTTTGATTCAATATTGAGTGAAATTTAATCAGTTATTAGAGACGCTAGTAATAAAATGTGGGGAACTTTTTTATGAGCCAAGTACAGCTGTTATATCTCTCTTTCAGTTTCGTTTGGCGATTAAATATCTCGCCAGTTTTATGGCAAACCTTAGTTTAAATTGAAAGAATCTCAGTCCACATTCAGATTGCTTTAGGATTTTAGATTGATTGATGTGGATTTACGAAGGGAGCCGCTGGCCCTAAAATACCAGCATGAACCATTCCTATGGTTATAATTCTATTTGTTTTATGTTAATAAATGTTAGTTTTCTTTAATTGGTGGTTGTAATGTTGTTACTTGCCTAACATTGTGACCAAATGAACAGATTTACGAACAATTTTAAACCTGAAAAATTTGGAACTGCTGAGTTCTTTTAACAGCAAAGCGTACAGCAAAAAATGAAGCAGTTTTAAGCGTTGAACATGCATTACTATTACAGCATGCACATGAGACACAAACCGAACATGTACTAGATTTAGTAGCTGACTATTTACATTTTGCCACACCGTGTAATGTGCCGCAGGAATCAATAACAGAGGAAAACGAAGATTTCCATCTCAGGCACGAAGCCAATGCTAAACTCTTTATAACATTAGGGGATTGAGAGCGCGCAGCTAAAAATGCAGTAAAAACTGTACAAGCTGAACTAAAACGCAATCTAAGGTGTAAAACAAATCTTGTTTATTTGAACGACAGGTGCAGGGCAATTGGGGACGCTATTTTAGAAAAAGAAGATAAAAATTTATTTGGAGAATCATTTTTGAACAGTTTTTTCATTATTACAAAAACAAAATTTAAATGCATTTGTCAGGCAATTTTAGATGCTTTCATATATGGTAAACCTAAATGTCGATAGGTATGGCTTGTGGGGGAATTCGGGAGTGGAAAAACAACATTCGCTTCTATCATCACTGAATTATTTGAGGGGGTATCTATTAACCTTAATGTATAGGTCGAGCGAGTAGCATTTTACATTGGGGCAGCTATTGGGAAGAGATTCATTTTGTTCGACAACGTAAAGGGGGGAAAAAGTGCGCCAAAATTAAATTTAACTCCGGGAGAAGGCTTCAATAATTTAAACGACTTAAGGGAACATTTAAACGGTAGGAACCCCGTCCAGCTCGAAAAAAAAAATTGTAATCCGGTATCGCACATCCTTCCATCGGGTCTACTTACTTGTAACAAATATGCAATTCCACCTGCACTGAAGGAAAGAATCTCTTTTTTTTATTTTAATGCACCTGAGTTATATAAAACACACGAAATTGAAGTCTCTATGGAGATAATTTTTGTTGCCCTCGTTTTGCACGATTTTCTGCCAGTGGAACCGATGGTGCGAGCGTACATTTTTACCAAAAGAGATAGATGGCTGAGTAAACACATCGCCAGTTGTGGTTGTATGAAGGTATGATATTTTTCATTTCAACATCCTATGAAAATATTCATATTTTACAACTTACATGGGTGTCTACATGTATTTATTGGAAATTTAGCAGATCAAAAACATCAACTACCTCACCTTTGGAAGCATTGCCTCGGAAATCTCCACTGATAGCCTCACCAACCTCGCCATTATCTCGCAGATCATAACCTCGGAAATCACCTATTAAAGCTTCACCTGCATCACCTTGAGCGAGCAGTGTCATTACTATAAGTAAATATAAGTTTTTCACGATCGGAACTCGAACCCGAGTCCAAAAGATATTCTTGGGTAATGATTATTTTTCCGTCACGCAAACCATTTCGCCAAGGATATCTTGAACCGCTCAGTTCCTGTGCAATAGTGTATGACATTTTTCAGGTGGATACTCAAACGAGGAGACGAGATAGTGCGTTGATGGATGGTGTTGCTGAATGATGGATGGCAGAATTGCTGACTTTAGACGGAGGACTTCAGTGTCAAAGAAATCACTTTTCTGCTGGAGGACTTATTTTTGTACATACTTTCATACTTTGTATATATGCAATAAAGGGAGATTTCCCGATGATCGGCGGAATGTAGATTGCCTCGATATTTATCTAGCTTTCTTTTCTGTCGGTTTTCAGGTCTCCTAACTATCTACAATCATTAATTCGTTATTTTGAAAGAAGACAAGAAATAAGACAAGGTATGTATAAATTTGCTTTGCGGTAAGCCGCTGCATTAATTTACATTTGTTTACATGAATGGCTTTTTGTTGTTATTGTGGAATGTTGAAATTACAAATTTTTAATTTCCAGGAAAAGAGTTCTTGCTCCTTTATTGATTTTTGTTTTAGAAAATTCTCTCTAATAACTTTGTGTTTTGCATACAGTTCACGTCTCAGTTCTGATCGAAAAGAATCAATGCAGATGAGTTCCTCACTTTGCTTCGGTGGGCTCTGCGGTAAAATTCAAAATTTTATCAGTCTATACTTTGCATATGCATCAGACGAAGCTGTAGATTGGGTGCCGAAAATTGACATGTATTTAACCATGTCATCTGAAAAGAAAAGAAAAATCACTCAGGTGAATTGCCTATTTCAAGCGCGTCCATTTCAGGTGTGTCCATCTCAGGGGAGTCGTCGACCATGACGTGGGGCATACCATTTGAAGTGGTATTTCTGTTGTTTGATGCTTTGCTTCTACCCTGTCTTTGGCTGCCAGGAGGGTTTGGAGGTACGGGGTTTCCAGGAGCTTCTTCTACTTTCACAACCGTTTCAATTATCTCAGGAATGCAAATCTAAATTACGTTATTTTGGAAATTGGTTTTTATTTGAACGTCACAAAAACCTGCCGATTCTGCGAAATTTTTAAGAAAATACATTAATGCTGATACTGCTGCTATGTAAACTTTTGCCGGTGTGTCCTTTTGGCTGTCATCATTTTTATTTTCGTTTATCCGTCCAAAAATTATGTTACGAAATTGTTCATCTAGTTCTGCCTTGCATTTAAGTGGATCAGGTTGATCCCAGCAGTCACATCTTTTTTTTTTTTTTTCATATTCTGCGATTTCTTCAGACGTTAAATACAGGTGCAACAGAAACTCTGTAGCCGTAGCCATAAATTGATCCTGTTCGTAATTGTCTCCCTTGTCTGTTTATTCTGTTTCACATTTATTTGTTTTAAACCGTTAATAAATCATGAAGACCATTTCCGAAAAAATGTCAATTGCAGATATGAACCTTTCTTTGAATTTCTCCATTCCTGGAAATAGGAAAGAAACGATCTGCCTCCTACCCATCTGCTCATCCAGTATCTTTTGCAAAATTTCTTCTCTTGGTTGGATGCATTTTTCTAAGACTAAAAAATAGGCGGAATACAAAATCTTCTTAATTTTCCTCAGTGCCAGTAGGTATACACTAGTATGCAAAAATTAAGGACGAAGTCGAAAAATTAGCATATCAGCTGAACGAAGAGGCAGAGCGGACAGAAAGACCAATCAGGAGATAAGGTAAGGTGATGTACGGTAGCACATGCCAGATATGCAGGCAGACGTAATGGGGGAGTGTCTGAGTAGTATAAAGCATGTTGTCGGTGTAAGATCAGTATTTCTGGCAAAGAGCTTGCACGCCGTATAGCAGTTAAAATCACACAGAGTTGCTGCCTCAGCGAGAACTGGCGAATAATCAATCTGTTAGACGACATATGGATGCTTTTACCCGAGGTCGAATCATTGGGAAGTTGGAGGAAGGCCGTAGTGTGAGAAGTGTGGCTGCAGAGTTCGGAATTGCTCACAGCATCGTTTCACGACTTTGGAGACAATTTCAAACTACAGGAACACCTATCCGGGGGTTCAGTAGTGGTCGTCCGCGAGAACCACACCCGCAGATGACCGGTATATTGTCTTACAGGCCAGAAGAAACAGGCGGCAGATAGCGGGAGAAATCGCTAGACACACGACACAGGCGACTGGACGACCGATATCGCGTTTTACCGTGGCCAGAAGAGTGCACAGTGGTGGTCTGCTTGCACGACGCCTTATACGGTGTGTACCTCTAACGCCTGCTCATCGGAGAAGGCGTTCTCTGTGGTGCCGGGAACACCGGAATTGGAGAGACTATGAATGGGGACGAGTACTCTTTACAGATGAGAGCAGATTCAGTCTGAGTAGTGATTCTCATCGCATACTCATCTGGAGAGAGCGGGGGAAGCCGCAATCATCCCTCGAACATCATTGAAAGGGACAGGTATGGAGGTCGCGGTGTTCTCGTTTGGGGAGACATCATGCTTGGTAGTCGTACAGACCTTCACATCTTCGACTCGGGTTCAGTCAACGGAACCCGTTATTGTAACGAGATTCTTCTTCCATATGTGCGTCTTTCTAGAGGCGCTATGGGTCCGCAGTTCCTTTTCATGGACGACAATGCACCATGTCGTCACACAGTAGCTGACGAACAGCTCTTAGAGAGTGAGGATATTGAACGTATGGATTGGCCGGCACGATCTCCGGATCTCAATCCCATTGAGCATGTATGGGATTTTCTAGGCAGACGCTTGGCAGCTCGTACCTTACCACCAGTAACGATTCGGGAGCTTCGATTGGCGCTGCAAGACGAATGGGCAGCAATGCCTCAACAACTCATTGACACCCTCATTCTCAGCATGGGCAGACGCTGTGAAACCTGCCTAGCAGTCGGGGGAGATCATATCCCCTACTAAAGACCGGATGTTTCTTGCTGGACACCCATCACAGGGATGTTTCGGCCTTCAGTCGCACTGCGCTCCATGCTACTTTTCAATAAAGCTTCTTTTTATCCCTCTGATTTTTCTTTTAGTAAGTGTTGCTTACATTACACATGTCCTTACGTATTGGGGATCCTACGGTATTAAATGTGTTGATTTGGAAAGCTTTTGTACAAAGTTATATTGAAAAAACCGTCTCGTCCTTAATTTTTGCACACCAGTGTATATCGCAAGCATATAGTTCCAATACCCAGAAATAATCACGAGTAGCCTTCGAGAATTTTCCGTCTGCACCTTCTGCTACTAGTTCCACGTCGGGAAGAGTTAATATTTTTGTCTTTTCCTCCGAACCACACGTTTTTCTTTAATATTCTGTCTTCAACATCGACCTATTTCAGAACCCCCCACCCTAGTCTTTCTATCATCTTTCTTTTGCAAGATTTTTTGGACATTGTCGAGTAAATGATAAGATTGTAAAGGAGAATCTAGATTTGTTCTAGTTACTGTCAGTTCTTAAATTTCTGAAGAATATTAGCAACCTCGTGCGGCGTTAAGTCGCTATTTCCTGATTGAAGAACACTCACAGTTATGCCCCCTCTTATACCAGTAGTATCAGAGTGTTGACATCCATACACCTGTTGACTTCTGTACACCGTGGCATGTTCATGACACGTGGCATGTAATGGCATGGCAAGGTACGATCGGAATACTCGAGCCTGAAGCCATTCGTGGGGGATAGATAGGTGACAGAGAAGCATCTGATTCATAGAATACGTGCTTGTGGAATATTATTTAAAATCTCCTGTCAGCCCCTTCCTCCAAAATATCAAGTATGCACTACACGTTGTTTTCCCCGATCCCATCCGCCGGGAAAACGGATTCGAATCGGAAATAGCAGGGCGTTGTATACGATTGATCTATTGAGACTAGAGTCGCAATATCTTTTAGGAGAGCACATGCGAATATTACCAATTATAGAGCAATCACATCATAAAGAGTTTTACTCGACGATGAGAAACATATGGATATATAATTTTATTCAACGTGAGATCCTTTCAAAGAATTTTTGCATTGTGTGTGAAACAAGTTGACATAGACACAGATTGTAAGCGGCATATAGAAAATGAGAACTAAAACAGACATTGTGTTTATGGTTTTAAACGAGCGAATGCGAGCGGAACAGTAAAGCACAGTGATATTTAAAACATAATCCTAACCCTCACTTTAATGGATCACGAAATGATATAGCAATCACACAATAAAGAGTTCTATTCGATGATGGGAAAGCGGATGGAAGTCATAATCTCAATCCCGGATTCGCTTCGATGCATTTTAGATCGGAGATAAAGAAACACCGAACGGAAGGGCGCGGTGTTGATACAGATTTAATCGCACGCACATCTTCGTTCGACAATGGGATGAATAATAGTGTATGCTACATATCGCACATGGTATTCTAAAAATGATATAATAATGAAAGAGAATTTCAATATTAGCTGAAATCGCACGCAAACGTCTCACAACTAATGCGGACGGAAGACACACCTGCTATTGACTTACTTTGTTATTTTCGATAACGACACAATAGCATATGATGATAATGCACGTGCTCGTCATAGCAACACAAATGAATCAGAGGATGCTATGAATCATATCTGCATCGTTTGTGAATAGCGACTGATAAGTTGCTCGGTAATGTAATTGTTTATACTATGAGAGAAGGATAAAGACCATTTTTTTTCTTTGTTATATGCGCGAAAAGTATCACGAGTCGCTGCAAGAATAGAGATTCCACAAACGGTGTAAATAGTTGACCCTATGTTAGGAGGAGTCACATCCACTCTTCTGCTCTGCAAAGCAGCGCTCATTTACCTGAACTTAACAGATTTTGCTACTTCTCCCCCCTTCTATCTCCCGACTTTTAAATCGTTGATTTTTGTTTTCATCGTAGAATATTTGATTAGAAACAGATTCTGCTCTTGCGAGTGTGATTTTCTAAACTTCAACATGTCAACCGGCAAGAAAGGAAATCGAGCAGCATTCTACACTGGTAAGTAGCTTTCATATTATTTGTATTAATTCTATTTCGTAAAAAAAATATTATGTTAGATTTCGTGTGTGTGTGTGTGTGTGTGTGTGTAAGCATAAAGTGCTAATTTTAAATTTTTTTAGACAAAAAGAGAGTCATAGACGAGATATTTCATGATGATGAAACATCCACTTTGCTGCTAGTCTCCAAACCGCAGACCCCTAAAGCGCAGAAAGAGGAGAAACGAGCAAAATTTGATCTGAATGTAGAGGACGAGGTCGGTAAAGCGGAAATTCCCCAGTATGTGGTGAACTGTGGAAAGGGGTATGCAGTGGAGGTAAAAGAATACAGACATCTTTATTACGTGGGATTCAGGAAGTCGGGAGATACCGGGGAGGTAAGGAACCGTTTCAATTTTCCAATTGACATGTTACCTAAACTTCAAAAGGTTCTAGAAGCAGTATCAGCCCACATAAATAACAACAAGAATGACGGATACTAAAGAAAAAGACACGTCACTTATCGGAATTCCCTCGCTCAGATCATGTTTTAAATAGACATTTTAAAAAAATGCAGATAGACCTTAATAAATAAATCTTTAGTAGCGAATTGATATTGTTGTGTATAATATTTGCTCAATGTTCAAAAAATTGCAGATAGATTATTTTGTAGTAAATTGATACTGTTGTGTATAATATTTATTATTTTTACGCAGTTGTAATGATTAATTTTAACGAATATCGTTCTTCATTTAGAGGTTTTACAAGAATGCTTCGCGCCATAGGAAATTATAGCGATCCACAGGTTTTGTATCGCGATGCTAGACCTGTTATTTACGACTTGCTAAACACATCTGTTTTATTAAGAATACGTTTAATAATTTGCTTGAATATCATTTTTAAAAAGGTGGACGATGACGGAAATACGATCGAACGAAATTTCTATTTTTTTAGTTTTGCACGTCGGATACTTTCACGCTTTCAAATCGGTAAATCCATTGACGCGGCTTTTGAAAAGATTTTTAATAGTATTGAACACTTTTTACTCAATGGAAGCGGTTGGATATTGAAAAAAGTAAATCACATTGATTTGCGAATAAGAAATTATAGAAATTTAAGAGGTGGATGAGGACAAGTTAGCTTACTAACTAAGTTGTAAAATAAAAATGCAGTGCTGAATATAAAGTGTAATGACAATCTTTGCTTTTCATATGCGATTGCTGCTCATTTATACCCAGCTCGAACCCATAGTAACATAGCCTGGAACTATAAAAATATGTTAAGAAATTCAAATTAAATGGGATCAAGTTTCCGATGGCAATTTCAAAAAATAAAGTGGTTGAGTGATTAAATAAGTTAAATCAATGTTTTCGGCTTTGAAGAGAATAAGGTGTTTCCTATTTATTTAAGTAAACAATATCAAGTTGCCGAAATAGATTTGCTTTTTTATAGCAATATTTTTTTTAATAAAGAACTTTCAGAAATTTATCAACACAAAACGGGGGCTTCACTATTACTGTCGTAATTGTTTGAAAATGGTTTTGCGCGTAGAGAAACTTTACTATCTCACAAACAGCTATGTCAAAAAAATCCTATTCAAAAAGTGTCAATGCCTAAAAATCAAGTCGTAAAATTTACCAATTTGGCTAATATGTTTTTTCATCCCTTCTGCATTTTTTCAGATTTCGAAGCTTCGACTGAAAAAGTTTCGACTGCGTTGCCTTCGACCTCGCAGAGTTATATTGTTCAAATTGAACGTCATTCAGTGATTAGCTATAGCATTATTGTAACAGACAGTGAAGACAAGATAATTTTTCATGAATACTATGCAGGTAAAAATTGCATTCAAGTATTTTTAGAAAATGTAAAACGACTATCGGAAAAGCTAATTCAAGAAAATGATGCAAATTGCGCCGATGAGAGAAAATAAAAATCACTCCTATGATTTTAACGTATGTCACATTTGTAAAAAAAAATGTGCAGGGTGATATTAAGGTGCGAGATCATTATCATGGGGGGGGGGGGCTGGATACATTAACGGATTAGCACATCAAGCATGTAATCTCAACTATCGAGCGACATATTTCATACCAGTTGTTATTCATAATTCTAAAAATTACGATACACATTTAATTTTAAAAAATATGCCTGAGAGTTATGCTAAAGTAATAAATATAATACCAAAAAACTTAGAAAAGTTTTCCATGTTTTCACTTGATAATTTAAGGTTTTTAGATTCGTATCAGTTTTTAGATGCTTCATTAGAAACTTTGGTAGACAATTTAAGAAAATAAAACCATGAGTTTCAAATTTTTTACTCTTTCTGTAAAAATAAAGAGGCTGAACTTACTGAGGAAGGGAGTTTTTCCATACAGTTATCTAGATAATATTGAAAAATTACAGGAAAAATCAGTGCCATGTCGCTACGATTTCTTTAACATTTTAACTTCTTACTCCGATAACTGACGATGATTATAATCATGCAAAAAAAGTCTTCCGAACATTTAAGTGTCAAACGTTGTCAGATTATTTAGAGCTTTATCAAAATACAGATTCTATACTGCTAGCCGAGGCGTACTTGGCCTTCCATCGGATGTCATTAAAATACTACGAATTAGACAGCATTTTTTATTTGACTTCCGCTCAATTAACTTGGAATGCAGATCTTAAATATACTAAAGTCGAACTTCAGCTTTTGGGTAATGTAAATGATTACATATGGCTCGACTCTTAAATGAGAGGGGGAATAAGTTATTTAGGTAAGCGATATGTAATACCGAATAATCCATACATCAGAGAGAGTTATAGTAGTTCTAAGCCACACAATTACATATTAGCTCTTGATGCTAATAATCTTTATGGGTTTGTCATGAGTCAAAATTTACCGTTTGGAAACTTTTCTTGGTTAACTTCTGAAGAAATTAACAACTTTGATCTTTTTAAATATGATTGTAACTCTCCAGTGGGATTCATACTTGAAGTTGACGTATCATGCCCGCCTTCAATGCATAATAAATGCAAAGATTTACCTCCTGCAGTTGATCACTTGTAAATTAATTATAAAATGCTGTCTAAGTATTCCAAAAAGTTATGCGATAAATTTTATTTGAAGCATACACTACGGAGTAAAAAACTAACCCCTAATTTTTATCCTAAAAAAACTACATTGTTCACTATCTGAATTTGCAATTTTACATTAGGCTGAGTAAAGTATTCTCAAAACTTCACAAAATATTTTCTCTTCTCAAACTAAATGAGTAAAACTGTACATTGATTTTAATAACGAAAAAGGTAAAGCCGCAATTGCTGATTTTTCGAAATCATTCTTTTAAAAAATTTATTACAGCTTCTTTGGACGTTTAATGCTGAAACAAAGAAAAAATTTCCGTACTCGGGTCGCTAACTGAAGAAGGTTTGAAAAAAAATCTTCGAAGTCCGTTGCTTGATGAATTCGAGTTTGTAAATGAAAAAACTTAACTTTATTCAAAATGAAGAAACCAAATTTACTATTAAGTTCTCCAATTTTTTGCGGCTTTTGTATAATTGAATTATCGAAATTACATTTATACGAATTATTTTACTCATGTTTCAAAAAAAAGATATGGACAGGACTGTGAGTTGATTTACTGTGACACCAACAGCCTGTATTTTGATTTGAAAACTAAAGACGCATTTTCAGACTTGAGGACACATTTTCACTCAGTACTATTAAGTAATTATCCTTCTGATCATTTTTTGCATGACGACGCAAACAGGGGGAAAATGGGGCTCCTAAAGAGAGAGACCATATTACCAGTTAAAGAATTTGTAGGGTTAAAACCTAAAATGTATGCATTTTCATATGGTGAAAACTTAAAAATGACGGCTAAAAGGATTAAAAAATGCACTTTAAAAATGTTCAATCATGAAACATATAAAGAGGTTTTGTTAACCGAATCTTGCACTCGATAACAATTCTCAATTATTTAAAAAAAAAACACGAAGTTCAAACCGTCGTGCAAAATAAAGTCGGTCTATCTGCATATTACGATAAAAGATATTTATACCGCGACGGTATTAATTCGCTACCATACAGTCATTTTAATATCAAAGACATTGAAGAAGAAGAAGATGGTAACGACTTCGATTTTTAATACACGTGATAGTAGCATTAGAACTTTATATCTTTTTTGATGTTTGTCTTGTGCGTAGTTTATGCAATTGTCTTGTGTGTAGTTTATCTATTTGTATTGTATGTAGTTTATCTATTTGTATTGTATGTAGTTTATCTATTTGTATTGTATGTAGTTTATCTATTTGTATTGTATGTAGTTTATCTATTTGTATTGTATGTAGTTTATCTATTTGTATTGTATGTAGTTTATCTATTTGTATTGTATGTAGTTTATCAATTTGTAGCAAAAATCATGTAATTGCATTGCATGTTGCAATTAGTGCCTAATTATAGTCATGCTCAAAAAAAAAGAGGATGCTAAAATAAAGTGGGAAGCATACCTATAGGGATCCATCCGTTGAGCATATTGTTTATTTAATCAATATGCACAATTGGATACTCCTACAGGATGTCTATTTTTCAACAAAAAAAAGAAAAAAAGAAAAAGACTGTGTATGTAAATTATTTTTTTAATCTATGTCTTAGTTTAAATTTTAAAAAGTCGCTTTCAAACTGCCAGAGGATAAACGCCAGAGAAGTGACAAATTCACGCAGGCTTGAATCCTCCAAGTTGGATTTAACTGATATAGCTCATCACACGGAGCAAATAACAATAGTACTGAGGTATGTTTGTTTAAAAAATACAAACAAAAAAATTAGATATGCGAAAATTTTATTGGTTTTTGTCCGATAACAAGTTCTACTGGCGAGGGTCTGTCAGATTTTGTTTTAAAATTATTTTCAGAATTAAACCTTGATATTCAAAATTTGCGTGGCCAAGGACATGACAATGGCTCCAATATGCGTATATGCGTGGAAAAAACATTGATTTGCAAAAAAGAATTTTTGAAGTTAACAGTCGAGCAAAATTCCTTCCTTGTTAGTTAGAATTTGATAGTCAATAATGCAATAAGGATTTTGCACGAAACTATTAATTTCTTTGACTTAATTCAAGAATTTTATGTTTTTTTCTCTTCATTTACAAAAAGATAGCCGATTATTTGCAAACATTTACCCAACATAGAACTGAAAGCTTTAAATGCTACGCGATAGTCAAGTAGAATTGACGCAATCGAACCTTTGCGTTATCACTTTGACAAAATATTTGATGTTCTGATTAAGACAGTACCATAATACACAAAGCTTATTCACTTGCATTAAACATGCAAAATTATAAATTTATTTGCTCAATTATTATTTGGTTTGATGTTTTAAACGAAATTCGTTAAGCAAAATGATGCAAAGTCCATGCTTAAATACGCAAATGTGCATACATTTCTAAAAAAATTTGGTTGCAAAATTAGAAGAATATCGCTGAGACGAACATATTGAAATTGTTTTAGAGAAAGCTACCAAACTAGCTGACGAACTCAACATTGAAGCAGATTTCCCCGCCTGTAAATTCACTCCGCCCACACAATTTCAGTATGAACAGCGCGATAAAGTGCTGCTAGATCCTAAAACCAATTACAAAGTGAAGTTTTTTTTTTAGAAATTTTGATCAGGCATTAATTTCTTTAAAAGGTAGATTTGAAGAACTACAAGTATTTGACGATGTGTTTGGTTTTTCTGGTAGCAACTTATTTAGCCACACAAAATATGAATGATTAAAGCATTGTAAAGATTTAAATTTAAAACTAAAATACGACTCAAGAAATGAAGCCGACATTGATGGCATGGACATATTTAATGATATTAATGCTGTATAACTACTTTACAGATAACGAATCTAATGATCCACATACACTTTTGCAATATCTCTTTACAAACGAATTAACTGTTTCCAATCTAGCAATAGCATTAAGAATCTTATTAACTTTGCGCTTCCCCAGGTGAAAAATCTTTCTCGAAGTTAAAAATTATAAAAAAAATGTTTAAGATCGACTATGCATCAGCAAAGACTTAGTAATTGCGTCTATAGAATACCAAAATTTTATACAGTTTGGACACACAAAAATTAATAGCAGAATTTGCAAACAAAAAGGCAAGAAAAAAATTGCGTTGGGAGCTGTATTAGCACATATTATTTATTAAGTCCTAACAAATATCACACTCTTTGATCTAGAAGTGAAGTCGAATTCGTTTTTAGGCACTACCTCAATAAATAAATTCTTCACTATTCTGAACCATTCTGTTTATTACAGGTATTTTACTTTAGCAGCGATCTGGTAAAAAGACTGCTTTTCATTTCTTTCTTTTTTTTAAAAAAATCTATATAAGAAATCTATACATATAAGAAATGATGTGTTTGTGGCGCGCATCCCAGGAAAACGGTAAGGCCTAGAAAGATGAAACTTGGTACACAGTTGCAGTTTTTGCAAAAGATGTGCGTCTCAGGTTTCGATTCTTGATATTTTGATTAAAAAAAAAAGTTATTTTATGTTTTACGTAATTTTTAGCACCTTTTAGTCTTTTTTACCTCACAGACCCCGAACCAATCGTATCAAATAATTTTTGTACTGTTGTGTAGGAAATTTAATTTTAAATGTGATGAACAAATTTTGAAGATAGGGCAGTTTTTTTATTTTTTATAAATTTTTGAAAGAGCTTGTGTTTTCAATTTTTTCCAGGGTTTAAGTTTTTGCTAAACGCATCCCGCAAAAAGTATAAAAGCCTCTATTCTAAAATTTAAGCTGGTAATAGTAAAAACATTTCGCCCTCTTCAGAAGAATTTTTTTTAATACGCAATAAAAATGTTCCTTTTTTTTTAATTTTTTAAATGCAGAACACGACGCGAGCTGTACACTTTGCCGGCGGAGTTCCAACTTACCTCATCACGTGATCTAACTGAAATCGTTTGCTTTCTCTTCACTTTTTTTTTTATATTCAGAGATTTCATTTCTTTATTTTTCCAACTTTTTTTTTCCGTAAACGTTTTGCTATTTTTGTTTTTGGTCAAATAGTTGCGTGCATTTAAATTCAATAAGAGCAGTGATTTATTAACGTTACATATTTGTGCGCATTTAGTTTTTACAGTAGTGAGATTTTTAACTTTTGCAAGCACTGCTTTTTGCACGCTGCGGGGAAAATAGAGTCCCTTTTTTTGCATGCTATTTTAATTAAATAAATAAAGCCCGAGGTGTTTTGCATGATGTTTGTTTTTGTTAGGGATTGGCGATTAGGTTAGGCATAGATATTGAGCGGGGAAAAAAAATTTCGAACTAATACTTATATACATAAAACAATCTTGTTAATTTCTGTCAAAGGTAATTTTGCATAGATTGTGTAGATAGTTGTATAGATAGATAAATATAGAGGGCGATATAGTAGATGGACAGAAATAGACATGCCCGTCATTTTAGGAAACTTCAACGGGGGGGGGGGGGGCAATGCCCCACTCCCCTACACACACCATGACTTTGAAAAACAATGCTTTCACATAAAAGTTGAAGTGCATTTTGTTATATTCCGACACAATTGGAAAGAAGAGTATGCCCTTTGTGTGTGTTCCCCCCCCCCCCCTTTAAAAATATTCCAAACGACGGAACTGGAGATAACTCTAGAAAATATTTTATTCAAATTAATATTGATATAAATAGATATAGATTGATTGATACCGCCACAAAATTTATTTAAGCAGCCGCCGAAAGCAACCTTGGTGTAAAAGGCGAATAATAATATTAATATATGCAGAAAAAGATTGATTAACACCATCGCCAAAATAAACAAGCAGCCGCCGAAGGCCGCAAAAGTGGCGTAAAAAGGCGAACCAGCTGGTCGCCGCAGCCGGCTAGTAATGAATAAAATTGTTACGTTTTCTTGAACAAATTCGACAATCCGAAAAAAGAATTAATGTGAAATTATTTTTCATGTATAGCTTGTATTTTTTATTTTAAATTTAAAAAAAAATGCTATTACTTACTACCTTATACTTTCTACTTGATATGATTATTTACTCCTTTTTCTACACCCACTCATATTGGTTTTTGCAACTGTTTTAAAGCATTCTTACGGGGTTTGGAACTTTGTATTAGAAAAGTATTATAGAAAAAGTGTATGAAATAAACATTCAACTAATTGCTGCTTTTATTACTGTTTCATGTCTCATTAATTACGGATATGTTTTTCATATTTTACGAACAAAAGCTAAACATTTTACTCGCTATCTAAGGTTATTGCTCGCGTTTAACTTTTTATTGCCTCAATAAATACGTTTAAAATCCTACGAAAGAGAAACAATTTTGTTCATTTATAACTACGTTATTTAGATCGACTTAAGTACTATATCTTGCTCCATCAGGTGTTTCCCGTACCAACGAATATTCGAGGCATCATATCATTCAAACACGACGGAGCGCCAGCAGATTTTTCCAGGAATATGCAAAACTACCTGGATACTGCCTTTCCAAACAGATTGACCATGAAGAAATGGGCGTTAATTTACTGAATAAACATGAAGATTGTGTCTCCTGGCCTCTTAGAGCTTCCGATTTGTCCTACTTAAGATTTTTTCTCTGGAAACAGCTGAAAAGTGTCGTGTACAAGACGCCCATCGCGCTACCAGAGGACATTCACCCCCCCCACCTCCCAAAAGGAACCTCTGCAGCTGCAGACCTTTGTGATATGAAATAAATATTCTAACGTGTGCGTTGTTCAAAACATCGCTGATGTGAAGCTTGTTTTACAGCTTGCGATCGCTCATTTGAGCACTTGTAATAAATAAAGGTTCTTTGTCTTCATATTGTTGTTCTTGGTCTTTATTGCATTCCCTATTTTGGCGAACCAAGTACCGTAAGCGGGGGTTACTTGGACCCGAAATTTCATATTTTATGCGAGTTTTACACTGATTTTTTTGATAAACCCATAATGTGCACTGATAACCTTTTACCACTTTTAAGACGTTCTGCTTCTACCTTGAGCCATTTTTAAACAACAATTTTAACTCTTTATAAAATTTTTCTATTTTTAAAATTTGGGTTCAAGTAGCCCCGCGCTGGTGCTAATTAGTCCAAATCATTAAATCCATTAGAAAATGCTGTAAAACAGGTAGTGGTATCAAGAAGGACCCAAGATTTTGAAAGAAAACGCAAAACGTACAATCTAGTGAGCCAACTATCTATATAAATTGCAAATTATTTATATAAATTAATTTAAAATCAACATATACATAAAAATATTTTTAAACAAACATAATTTCTCAAACAGAAATATAAACCAACTACAGCTAAAACCAATTGAAATGGTCATTATTTAAACATTAGAAAGAATGAAAACCCCTCAATTTAATGGCTTGGGTGGATTTATTTTCTCTGATATTATTTAATACGTCCTCTTCCGGAAAGCAGCAGAGAGGAAATCGCTCATCCTTCCACATTGGTAAATAGTTTTCAGATTTTTAACATGGTACTAAACGTGATAAATAGTGTCATGAGCATATTGAAATATTTTTTCATTCAATCGCTTTCCACTAAAAACAATGAAGAACAGAAAAATTCACTTTTGAATTGTTTGATTCCCTTTTTTAAAAAATAAAACCTTCCGTTGATGACGGTTTGTTTATTACGTTTTAAATGCACCACGATATTTGTGTTTCATCAAACAGCAGTATAAACTTAACGTATATGAGTAAAGCAAAACAGCTCATTTTTATTATTTTTTTTTTTTTTTTAGACAGGAAGCGAACGGTAGATGAAATATTTGAATCAGACGAAGCTACTATATCCCTGTTCGGTGCATCAAAACAGCAGTGTCCAAAAAAGATGACAAGAAACCAAAATTTGATTTAAACCTCGAAGACGATACCATAAAAGAGAACATACCTCCTTTCATCGCCAACTGTGGTCGAGGATTCATAGCCGAAGTAAAAGAATTTCGACCGGCATATTACCTCGGAGTTATGAAAATTAGGGATACTTGGGAGGTACGTAATTGATTTAATTTTCCACTTGATATGCTCACCAAAGTCCAAAAAGCATTGGAAGCCGTGGCGGCTCACGTAAAGGATCACATAAGTGACATGTATTAAGAAGTGTTCACCTCCCGCACCTATACACCAAAAAGGGGGGCTAGAGACTGTGGAATGCAGATAGACGATTTATAAGGAATTGTTATTGTCATAATTTTATTTTTTAAATGATTAGTTTTAACTAACATCGCTCCTCTTTTAGAGGTTTTACAAGAACGCTTTGAGCTGTGGTAAATTATAGTGATCTACATATTTTGTATCGCGAGGTTCGAATTATAATTTATGATCTGTTAAACTCTTCCGACTTATTGAGAATACGATTAATTAGAACCAAACAATTTTTTCGGCCACTGTCGAAAACATTTCTTGCTTATAATTGGTGAGATTGGCTATGAAAAATGATATTCCTGAAAATGTGGGGCCTGCGGTCACCATCGTAAAGCTGACTTGCAACTTTGGAAATTCCATGACGAATGACAGACCATCAAGAATGATATTCGTTTAAATATATTGGGCGAGTGCAAAAGTTCGCGCGCAGTTGCAATAGATGGCGTTAAAACGGGCGTAACATGTTGTCATTAATACCACTATCTACGTAAGATCGTTGGAAAGGTGACGTGTGCAGCTTTCATTCAAATCAAAATAATTTGGCAGATAATAACTGCTTCGAGAACAATTACTTTTACTGCATGTTATGCTTCACGAGTTTCGGAAGGGAATAAATGTTGCAGCAGCCGTAAAAAACATTCAAGACGTTTATCAAGATCAAGCACCAGCTAAACGAACTGTGGAAAAATGGTCTGCAAAATTTCGTTGCGGAGATTTTAAGCTATAAGACGAGCCACGGTCAGGTCGACCTTCCGACATTGATGACGACGTTTTGCGTTCTTTAGTTTAGAATATTCCGCGAATTTCAACAGAGGAAGTTGCTACAGCACTTAACGTTGACCGATGGATATTTTCTAATTAATAAAAACACATTTAAGGTCAAGTATGATTAATAATAATCTAGACGCGTTTGTGAGATGATAGGATTTCTTTCTCACTTTTTCTTCAAATGATAAGAAACTGGGGTCGGATATTGCAAAAATGACATAGGAGTTCAGTTCGGAACATTTGAAAGGTTCGCTACAACCGTGGGAACGTTATATCCCGGGTTTGCTATAGCGTGGTTCAACTGTATTTGATAGTTATTGACTGTGTCTACTTTTCATTTGGGAAACCCTTATATATACTATTACTTTAGTAAATATATCTACCTCTCAAAACATTACCTTAACAACCTATCTTTCATTAATTCTTATTTTCATTCATTTATTTGTTTATTTTTTTGTATTTCACTGGATAAGGGATTATGGAAAACGAAGGGCTTATGGAAAACGAAGAACTGCTGGTACTGGAGTTCGAAAATATTGGATTCATCGGAAGCCGGACAACGGAACGCAAAAGGACACTAAAAAACTTCAATATTAACAAGAATACTGCCACGATCTGGTCTTGGACCAGTAATTGTTTGTCTCCCGCGATTGACTTCGTAGTTTTTGCACCTTTGGTTTCAGTTTCTATACTATTTTACTTTTCCACTTTTGTGGCTTCTGCTTTCAGGAGCTCCAACGATATTTCAAAAGAGCTTCTAAAAGAAGAACCCGTGTTTTTATTAAAAGGCAGGAGCGCCGTTTTTCACAGATCTTAAATCCCATTCCCGAAATTAACATCAACGAAACTGGAGGTGACGACACTGATTCAAATGCACAAAATGGTATAGTACCCAAAGTGGTAAAACATCACCACAGATGCCCGAAATCGAGACAGAAAAAATGGCCCCCGAAGTCGTGGCCGGATTTCAGTTTCAGACGGAGTTTGAAAATATTGGATTCATCGGAAGCCGGACAACGGAAGGCAAAAGGACACTAAAGAACTTCAATATTAACAAGAATACTGCCACGATCTGGCCGTGGACCAGTAATTGTTCGTCTCCCGCGATTAACTTCGTAGTTTTTGCACCTTTGGTTTCAGTTTCTATACTAATTTACTTTTCCACTTTTGTGGCTTCTGCTTTCAGGAGCTCCAACGATATTTCAAAAGAGATTCTAAAAGAAGAACCTGTGTTTTTATTAAAAGGGAGGCGCGCCGTTTTTCACAGATCTTAAATCCCATTCCCGAAACTAACATCAACGAAACTGGAGGTGACGACACTGATTCAAATGCACAAAATGGTATAGTACACAAAGTGGTAAAACATCACCACAGATGCCCAAAACCGAGACAGAAAAAATGGCTCTTGAGGTTGGGGTTCCGAAGATGGGGCCGGATTTCAGTTTCAACCGGAGTTCGAAAATATTGGCTTCATCGGAAGCCGGAACACGGAAGGCAAAAGGACACTAAAAAACTTCAATATTAACAAGAATACTGCCACGATCTGGTCGTGGACCAGTAATTGTTTGTCTTCCGTGATTGACTTCGTAGTTTTTGCACCTTAGGTTTCAGTTTCTATACTAATTTACTTTTCCACTTTTGTGGCTTCTGCTTTCAGGAGCTCCAACGATATTTCAAAACAGCTTCTAAAAGAAGAACTCGTGTTTTTATTAAAAGGGAGGCGCGCCTTTTTTCAGATCTCAAATCCCCTTCCCGAAATTAACATCAACGAAACTGGAGGTGACGACACTGATTCAAATGCACAAAATGGTATAGTACACAAAGTGGTAAAACATCACCACAGATGCCCAAAATCGATACAGAAAAAATGGTCCTTGAAGTTGGTGTTCCGAAGATGGGGCCGGATTTCAGTTTCAACCGGAGTTCGAAAATATTGGATTCATCGGAAGCCGGACAACGGAAAGCAAAAGGACACTAAAAAACTTCAATATTAACAAGAATACTGCCACGATCTGGTCGTGGACCAGTAATTGTTTCTCTTCCGTGATTGACTTCGTAGTTTTTCCACCTTTGGCTTTATTTTGTATACTTATTTACTTTTCCATCTTTTGTGGCTTTTGCTTTCAGAAGCTCCAACGATATTTGAAAAGAGCTTCTAAAAGAAGAACGCGGGTATTTATTAAAAGGGAGGGGCGCGCCGTTTTTCACAAATCTTAAATCCTCTCCACGAAATTAACATCAACGAAACCGGAAGTGATGGCACTGATTCAAATGTACAAAACGGTACAGTGCCCAAAGTAGTGAAATATCACTACAGATGTCTGAAACCGAGACAGTAATTGTTTGTCTTCCCTGATTGACTTTGTATTTTTTGCACTTTTGATTTCATTTGCTATACTTTTTTATTTTTTTCTCATTTGTGACTTTTGCTTTCGGAAGCTCCGACAATTTTTCAAAGGAGCTTCCAAAAGAGGAACCCGGTATATATTAAAGATCAGGCACTGTGTTTTTCGCAGTTCTTTAATCCCCTCCCCGAATTTATCATCCACGAAACTAGAGGTGACGGCACTGATTTAATTGTTCAAAACCGAACAGTGCGCAAAGTGGTAAAACATCACTTTAAAGGTGGTGCTATTTGGCTCTCTATAATTTGCCCCCATTTACAAAATTCTACATATAAATTTTAATTTTTTATAATATTACGGACCGATATATAGGACACTAGGCACAAGAGGGCGCAGGTTTTATGCGAACGCTTTAATCCTTAGATTGACGCAAAGTCATACCCAACGCTTGTGCTGTAGATTGCTTAAGAACTGACCAATCAGATCCTCGCAAATAATTCTCTTCGTTCTGCCAACTTCGTAGTCGGACATTTAAATTGTTTAGGCGGTTATTTAATATTGTTTTTACTTCGATATTTTTTCCATTTGTTAATTTCATTTCATTATAATCATATTCGACGAACGGCTGATAATTAAATTGCAAACGTTTCCAGTCTTGTCAGATAACCGGCTCCAAGACTACAAAAATGAAAAAGGCCATGATGCGATTTGGATGTTGCTGGCAAACAGGATGAATAAAAGCGGTAAGCCGCTAAGTAGTTTCTGTACATGATCAATAAAATTAACATAATATAAACATAAAAATGATAAGTTTCAATACATTGCTAACTATAGCAGTAAAATGTTACAAAATTGTGTTAATTATAATAAACTAAATTTTTTTTCTCATCTTGTTGGGTGAAGAATAAACTGAAGCATTTTTTCGTCTCGGTTAATGATGACAGACAAATATAGAAAGAGCGAAATTTGGTACTATTGGGTGAGTACAAAAGTTCGTGCGGAGTTGCAATACATGGCGTTAGTACGGGCGTAACGTGTTGTCATTAATACCACTATCTACGTAAGTCAGATCGTTGGAAAGGTGACGTGGGCAGCTTTCATTCCAATCAAAATAATTTGTACAGATACAAACTGCTTCGAGAAAGATTCCTTTTAAAATGAGTGCTTTTACGGCATGTTATGCTTTACGAGTTTCGGAAGGGAATAAACGTTGCAGCAGCCGTAAAAAACATTCAAGACGTTTATAAAAATCAAGCACCAGCTAAACGAACTGTGGAAAAATGGTTTGCAAAATTTCATTGCGGAGATTTTAAGCTGGAAGACGAGCCACGCTCAGGTCGACCTTCCGACATTGATGACGACGTTTTGCGGTCTTTAGTTTAGAATACTCCGAGAATTTTAACAGAGGAAGTTGCTACAGCACTTAACGTTGAGCGATCAAACGCTTTTCGGCGTTTAAAAAAAATCGGATTTGATTTAAAGCTCGATATATGGGTCCCCATTTGTTGACCGAGAGCGACAAAATCCAGCGAACAAAATCCAGCGAATTTCTGCTGCCGTATCTTTACTCGGGCGGCTCAAAAACGAGCCGTTTTTGGATTGATTAGTGACGGGCGATGAAAAATGGGTCCTGTACAACAACGTTCAGCGCAAACGCACATGGAAACAGGCAGGTGAACATGGTGACGCAATGGCAAAGGCCAGTTTGCACCCGATGAAGGTGATGCTCTGTGTTTGGTGGGATTGCAAGGGTATAATTTATTTTGAGTTTCTCCCCGCCGGCCAAACGATTGATTCGGACAAGTACTGTCGTCAATTAACTAATCTGAACCGAGAAATCAAACAGAAACGTCCGAGTTTGTTAAATCGCAAAGGCGTAATCTTTCATCAAGATAACGCTAGACCACACGTTTCAAGACAGACGCTAGGCAAACTGAACAGCCTGAAATGGGATGTCCTAACTAATCCACCGTATTCTAGTGATATCGCCCCATCGGATTATCACTTATTACGGTCATTGCAAAATCATTTAAATAGAAAAAACGTGACTCTTTGAATGCCTTACAAAACATCGTGTCTTCGAATCTAAACCACGCAGTTTTTATGATCGGGGCATCCGTATGCTGCCAGAACGTTGGAGGAAGATTATAGACAGCAATGGAGAATATATCATTGATTGAATAAAGAGTTTTACTTGCCTAATCACTGTACGACTTTCTTTCACAAACTCCGCACGAACGTTTGCACTCACCCGATATTTATTGATTGAAATTTGGGAATATATGAAAATGCTTCGCTACAAAATTTTATACAATCTTTGCGTTACATACATGGGTAATAAAAGAAGACAATATGTTTTTCAATGAATGACCGCGACATTTTGAATACAAATAAAAAATACAATATTGACTACATGCTGCCGTGACGTTACTTTGTAATATCATGGGATTAAAGTTTACATCCGAAAATTGAGACACAAAATCATCAATAGATCATTTGAAAAAAGAGGGTGGATTTCCATAGGAATAAAAAAATTCCAATTGTTTTGCATCGAGATAAAAAGTAACCCAATGGCTTCCGGATTCCGTCGAAGTGTCAACGCTTGCAATAAAACAGGCTGGGGTTTTATAAATTATAATATCACTTAAATAATCACTAGGAAACACACCCAAAAAAATCTTTTTGGTGATAGAGTCATTTTGTAGAATACTTTGTATTTGATTCGAATCCATTCTCATAGGCAAAATCACATAACACGAGACGAGATTTTGCAATTTCGATCACTTATTGAAACAGCATAGATTAGCAATGACAGAGTTATGGCAATGCCTTTGCTAAATTAAATTTCAAGTCTCAAATTTCCTTGATGTTGTAAATTTAAATAAGGTCCATTACACATATCAGCAGAGAAGAAACAGTATAATGCATTTCATTCCGAAAAACGTTCACGTGATAGATAAATGCCCTTATCGCTATTAAATCCTTCAAACAGACTGTTAGTAAGCACGAATGTAATTATTATTTTCGAAATCTAGTTCCAGTGGTTTACTTGGTACAGGTTTACCATCCACGTAAATAGCAACAAAATTTGCATCATGATTAGCAAACAGAAATGGGTTCTTGTGATATTGCCCATTGATTGCAGCATTTTCAACACATCCAATCACCAATCTTAGGCAATACGCCTAAAAATACATTATCTTGTGAATGAAAAACTTCCTTTCGAAATGGAATAGGTCTTGCATAGAAATCTATCGATGGGATACTTGGCAGCACTTTCTTCTAAAGCCTTTGCTTGTCCGAAAGAAACTCCGGGGCTGACTTGCACTTTTCGAATGAATAGAGAGGCATGATCCAATATGATTTTATAGTCGTCGCCTTCTTTGTTTGACAAGAGGCAGAACGGAGCACTGCTTCGAATCATCTTACTTTTACTATCAACCAAATTTAACATAAGACGATTCTGTTCAAAAATATCACAGTGGAGCTTTCCGACAAGTTCGAAGTGGTTACTACAGTCGAGTCCCGGCTTACGCGAGGGATGCGTTCCAAGATCCCTCGCGTAAGTCGGAATTTCGCGTTGTGGAGAAAGGTATGCGTAAAAACTTTCATAAACATACCCAATTATTTAACACACTGGTAAACACCACCTTAAACTGTTTCAAACGGTTCCTTAACTATACATTACCATTTCTTACATCAAGAACGGAATTTTTATTTGTATTTTTTTAAGTTGTTTTAATCGACATAAAATACTGTTACGATGCAAAATCAATGATCAATGGGAAAGAGGAACATAAAATAAACTAGTATGGCACGTACAGTGTACTAATAAAATAATGCACTATATTGTACTGTAGAGTAGCACGCATTGATATTTGTAATTTAAAAAAATGTAGATGATGGTACAGGCTGCGTGATTAAACCGTTATTCGAATATATATTATAAATACAGTTGCATCGCTAATTCTTTTATAACGCGTCCATCTATGGAAACACCTTTCTTCCAGGTTTTTTTAATTTACAATACAGGGGCAGCTTCAATTTTCATCATTTTTCGGTTTGCATAGACACTACTTGGCGAACTTTTACGGATTTCCTTTTCTTGACTTTTAATTGTGCGTAGGAAGAGTCATTACCCAATTGTCGCTTTACCTTACTTCAGATAAAACAGCGGTCTTAGGTGTCATTACATTTCATCAACTTTCGCATTTAGAATGAAAGAAATAAATGCAAATTGAGGAGTAGTTATTTGTATGCACTAAACAAAGCAATGTTTAGACTAGTCAATGATGCTAAAGGAATGAAGGTTCATTTGCGAAAAAAATATTTTTAGTAGCCAATAACTAAGTCGATACGTACACACCACGATTCCCTTCCGAAAATTTTCGTGTTGCTGGCGAGAAATTAGCGTTAGGTCAAAAAAAAATTATTGGAGAAAAAATCGCGTTATAGCCATTTCGCGTAAGTCGAATCGCGTTGTAGCGGGAGTCGACTGTACTTTTGCTGAGTTCATATCTTGTTTTTAATCTATCCTCTGCACCTTCAGCGGTGGGGTCGATTTCTGCAGGACGGGAGTCTTTGTAAAACATCTTACAGGTGACTAAACTTTTCTTTGCATCTTCTCCATAATTTAAAAGAACTTCAATACATGCACGATAAGAATATGTATTGCTTGCCGAAGACATGATTCGCTCATTCAAACTGATGTCGATTTGGGAGAAAAGGGAATGGACTAATAGGTTGGTTGGAACAACAGTTTCTTTATCAGGTAATGCGGATCCATCAGACTTGACTATTTTCGCTTTCACTAAGATTTAAGAGGCTGAGAAGTCCGTATATTCTGATCCGCTCCCTGATATAAAGTACTCCAGCGGTTCACCATCTTTCACGATTGCAAGAGGATGATATTCAACAAATTGCCCTTTTTCAATTGCTAATGTGAACAAGTCCAGTTCCGATTTCACGCATGCTTTAAAATTGCGATGTATGAGAGAGGTCATTTTTCTCAAGAGAAAATATCGTGATGTCTATTCACTCTCTTGGTTATGTGCAGACTGATTTTGTTCCCTAAAAGCTTGCGCTTTTTATTCTTTTTCCCAGAGCCAACCATAGTTTTAATTTTTACTGCAGCATTATCCGTCAATTTTTGCCGGCTTCTTTCAGTCGACGTTTCGCAGTCACTTTCAGATTTTCACCATATGATACGTCATTTGTTTACCGACCGCTTTAACTCCCGACTTGAAAAGCGGGACTGCCGCTCTGAAGAAAGATTTAAAGAGACCACCGAAACCGCAGCCTCTTTGATAGGGTGCACTTTAGTAGTATTAAATGCTGATCACTGAACAGTTTGTTTTTGCGGTCGTGACCTTGACAAAACCAATTTCCGCCCTGGTTTTGCGTTCGTGACCTTGAGAAACACAACTTCCGCTTTGGCTGCCCTGAAATGAACCCCCAGGAAGAAATCTCTCACAAATCCACAGCTGTGGCTGCCCTCGAGTGGGATATCCTGCGACGAGACGTTCTCTTTCGTAGTCGATCTGACCTTGAATTTTTTTTATCTCTGTTTGCATAACCCAAATCGTTCACATTCACTTTCTTGCATACGCACATAACTTTTTAATCGAGTCATGTCTCTCTGAAAATCCTCAAGAGAGAAAGCGAGACAGAAGTAAAAACTCAAGGTCAGGATCATTGTTACGTCTAGACAAACGTTTTTTTTTTTTTTTCGAATCGCGAGAATTTTGACCCTTACACTAAGATAGGGGGAATAAATAAAAAGAAACATACAAAAATGCAAAATTAAATCTTTGAAGAGCGTCCGTGACATTGGAAAAATATTCAAGGAGAAAAGAATTAGAAAGAGAAAGTGCTTTTTTGCTTTCGTTAATAATTTAAGTTATAGGATGTGAATAAAATTAAGGTTATGTAACTAGTTTGAATATCAATATCATTTAGAAGGTGAAATGTTTCTAGTTTATTAAACATTGCATTGAGAAGTTAAAATCACTTTAAATATTTAAAGCAAAAAGTTTCACCTTGATAATATAAAAAATAACAGTTAAAAAAACTAAAAAAGCACGCTTTTGTTGTTAAAAATAATCTTTGAATGAAAAGTACATAAAGTAATTGACCAAACACTTAATTTTACCGTAGTAAAAAAAAGCGTGGGGGGCTGCCTAATTACATTTTTGCATGGATAACAAGTGACGGAGAAGAGTTATTTATGATTATCTTCCATAAATGAACCACGGAACTAGGGGGGGAAAGTGGGATCTAGCTCCTGTGTAGCCCCCCTACACAGAGGTAAGATTACGAAAGACAGGGGTCGCCTGCTATCCCTGAAGACTCCCGTTTGAGGCACCGACTACCCCCGGTTCGCAGCCATCGGCAAGGTAGAATCACCTTAGATTAGGGGGTTTTGTCTGAATTTGGTAAATGTCATGAGGGAAGAAAGGGAACAATTATCGGTTCCCGCCATAGTCTGTTTGAGCAACTGGGGGGTCACTACTCCATCCAAGAGCTCGCCCCGAACTCACCAAACCGCAAGTCTCCCCCCCCCCATTAAGACAAGGTAAAAGGACACGGGGGGGGGGAGGAGTCACGTTTTGGAGCTTGAATAATAGCCAAATGAGAGGCTGCTGAATATAAAATAGTTACAGAGAATGTAGATAGTGAAAATCGTTATGAAAAGTCGTTATGGGGTTAATGCTTTTTTCTGAAGACCTTGGTGAAGAGTATAAAATGTCGAGGGGGGGGGGGAGGAAACTTGATTTTTCATGCTACACACTTTCGCTCCTTCCAAACTTTGTAGCACGATCAAGACAAATATGGAATACAACATGTGTAAATTTTTATTTTTATTTATTTTTTCTTTTCACGAAAATTTTACTTGACTTAAATGTTTTTTTTTTTTATAAAACTAAATGAAAACTTTAAATAGTTTTTCTTTTTTAGCCAAACGTGAAGTGGACAATTTAGATGAGGAGGAAGAAGATCAAAGTTGGCATGGATTTGTTCCATCTTTTGGTGAAGAAAGCACATCTGGTAAGTGGTTTTGATCGTTTATCAATGAGTGTGTTGTAATTTTTCAGAACTTTTTCTTAAAACGGGAGAGGGGAAAATGACGTTTTTTCTTCTTTTTTTAAGGATATATTCCAATCAAAAAAAGAAAACTTGCACACTCATCAGGATCAGGATTAGTCGAAACTAATTCCTTGACAGAAGAGACGGAAGAGGATGAAGAAAATGATGTACAAATCTTTAAAATCGAGCCCCGTGAGAGTGTAGGTAATATAAACTTTCTCCTCTCCTTGTTGTATTTTTTAGATCAATTGTTTTGCAAAAAAATAAATAAATAAATAAATAAACAGAACTATTTTCAGTTTTATAATTCGGTACCGAGAAAATTATCGAACGTAAACGACAAAGTTCAGGTGATCGAAGGAGAAAACGAAGTTTAATTTTTGAAAATCGTACCTCATAAGAGCGAAAGTAGTGTAGGTAATATAAACTTTTTTCCTCCTTTGATACATTTTAAAATGAATCGTTTTTGCCAAAAGAAAAAATCTATTTTCCGTTTTATAAATTGATGACTTTTTTTTTAAAGTTCAAATGAGGAACACAACGAACGAAAACAAAGAATTTCAGACGATTGAAGGAAACACCATTCAATGTGATTTTGATTTTTCGGAGAAGTACAAATCTCCGAAAGAAATATTAAACCGATCACAATCAACCTGGGAAACAAAACCATTTGCCAGTTCAAACGATACAGAAATCACTTTTATATAGGATACTTTAAATTTAAAGATTTTGCATCAGTGAAAAAGAGATTCAACACCAAAACACGCGTCTGCAATGATTTGCATGTTTTGTGCTTCAATACGTTGGATAATGGATTATTTTATACAGAAATCAGTTTTATATCGAATATTACAAATAAAATGACTTTGAAACAGTAAAAAACAGCTGTAACTTGGAGTTTAAAGAGTTAGAAGATGTTATAAAAGCGTTAAACACTTTTAAAAATTATGCAATTGAAATGAAATAAAAGCGATCAACACTATTAAAAAGTATGCAATTGAAAATAAAGTAAAATGATCTTTTGTATATTTTGAATTTGTAAAAAAAAAAAAAAATATGGTGGTGGTAGTGTTGGTGTTTTTCAAATATTACTGATGTGAACTTTATTGTGTGGGAAAAAAATGTGTTATTTGTCTCAATATTAGTTTTTTTTTTTTTTTTTTTTCAATATATATATTTTTTGAAAACAGAAGAGGAAAACAAATAGTTGTACAGCTGTGTTTTTTGTGTGTTTAATCATGGTAGAATTTATTTACGAAACGGCGTTTCGAGGATATGTACGCTCATATCGTGCCCAGCTTAATAATTTTTTTGATATTTACAATGTATATGAATATTCACATGCGAAAATTTTTGAGTTATTAAATGTTTCAAATGTGGTGAGATTACGATTTTTCATTTGCATTAATATTTTATTTGGTAAAATGTTAGAAAATGAATCAGAAGTAAAAAAGAAATTATACTTTTGAAGTGAAGTAAAACGAATTGTGTGCAGAGAACAAATACATGCAGCTATCGATCATTGCTCTAAAAAAATTGTAGAAAAAATTAAACATCCTTGAAATATGGGTCACAATTTTTGTAATGAGAGATGAACCGTTTTTTGAAATAAGAGTGAAATTTCACAAACAGAACAAGAATTTTTTTTTTCAACGAAAGTTCTCTGTGTTTAAACAGATGTATTTTTAGTGCTAGGTAACTTTTACAACTTTTTGAGCATCCATTGAATCCACATGTGTAAGAAAAGCAAGGGGTATGACTGTGCACATTTTTAATATGAGTCAGGTATATAATTAATAAGGAAAAATCTATCTTGCAAATTGTACAAGTAATCATGATATTATTTTTCCATTCCTGAATTGCTAAAAAGAACTAGTTATTTTGAAAGAGTGATTCACTTTCTCAAAAGAATAGGCTAGCCCACCACTAGTGTAAATACAAATTTCTTTTAACATTATATGTGGATGTGGAAGACACAAGGAACTTAAAAATAAAGACAAGTTAAAGTTTGTTGACAAATTACAAATTTTTGACAATTCACTTAATTTTCCATGAGCAGAGTATGAAGTGATTGCTGAGAATAATGAAATCAGAGTCCACCCGTGGCAGAAAATAATGTTTTGCCCCTAAAGCAACAAAACTTTCCTTTCATACCTAAGGTGCCTGTGAAAAGATTTTCACACTCCTTGCTTGAAACCTTGGAGGTGACAGCGAGATTGATGCTGGTGGCGGCCATCCCCGATCTGAACGTCCCAGACAATCAGAGGCGAACCCCCTGCATTGGGCTGGGAGAAACGGGTACGTGCAGGTCGAAGGCAGTTGCTGGTGAGGAGTGCAAATCCACACATGGATACATATTCAAAAATATACCTCCTGCAAACTGTTCTGTTGGTAGGAGAAGTACCAGTGGCAAAAGTCATTGTTGCATATTATGCCCTCAATGACATGGAAGACAAATTAAATGAAATAAATGTGTGGCGACAAAAGAAGATGTGGGAGAAGCTCCTCCCGGTGTGCAAGATGGAGATCGGCAGGATGAGGGAGGCCCACTTAAAATGATCCTGCCTCTCTTTCTGCGACCTCGCCATGAGACCCGCAAGCAGGTTGATCCAACAACTCTCCGTGGAAGCCATTTAATGGCTGGCGGACAACAATTGCCAGATACGGGAGTTCCCGAACTACGGCGCCTACATCTGCAGCAAGATGAGGGTAGTCTGTGAGAGGAAAGTCCTCCAGGGTTGTTTTCTAAAGAGTTTCTCTCTCCTATTTCCGCCTCTTTCCCTGACGTCGTTTTCCCATGCTTGGCGAAAGCTGAACTTTGGAACCTCGTGCGGCCCTGCGAGTTTCTCTGAAGTCCTCTCAAAATGTGATTACGTGGTACACACCGGGTCAACAGCGGTGCCTCTGAAATTCTACCAGGGGCCGATGCCTCCCATTCACGCGAGTAATATCCTCTTAATCTGTGATTTACTTCACCCTGGGAAGTTACTGGTAAGCGCTGCAAATCCACACATCGATACGTATTCAGGAATACACCCCCTGCAATCTGCTATGTAAGTAGGGCAAGTACCAGAGGTAGAAGTCATAGTTGCATATTACGCCCTCAATGACATGGAAGAGAAATTAAATGAAATAAATGTGTGGCAGCAAGATAAGATGTGGGAGAAGCTGCTCCCGATGTGCATGATGAGAAAGGCCCAGGTAAAAGGATCCTAGCTCTCTGCCGAATGAACACTTCATTCCGAGTTAATGCCAAAGCGTAAAAGCAGTATGTGCGAGTTTCTTAGCAGTCTTCTCAAAACGTGATTACGGGGCACACGCGATGTCTCTGAAATTCTACCGGGGACCGATGCCTCCCACTTCCGCGAGTAATATCCTCTTCCTTTGTAATGGGCAGGAGGGAGAAGAAACCCGAAATCCTGGTTGATACCGGCTGCTTAACCGACATCCACGACGATGATGGGTACACACCTCTGCAGCTCGCATCAAAGAGAGGGATCCTAGGTGTGATGACGAAACTGATCGCCGGCGGAGTTGACACAGCTGAGAAAGATCGCCAGGGACGGACTTTCCTTCGTATGGCCCTGCAGCATAGCGAGGAGGCTACGGTATAGATGCTGCTGCCGGCCATCCCCGATGTGAACGTCCCCCACAATCAGAAGCGAACCCCCTGCATTGGGCTGGGAGAAACGGGTACGTGCAGGTCGAAGGACAGTTATTTGTGATGGCTGCAAATCCACACATGGATACGTATTAAGAAATACACACCGTGCAATCTGCTCTGTGGGTAGGACAAGTACCAGTGGCAAAAGTCATTTTTGCACATTATGCCCTCAATGACGCGCGGGAGTGCGAGGCATCGGCCTCTGGTAGAATTTCAGGGACACCGCGTGTACCCCGTAATCACATTTTTAGAGGACTTTGAAGAAACTCGCACATACCGCTTTTACGCTTTGGCGTGAAGCGAAATGAAGTGTTCATTACACAGAGAGCTAGGATCCTTTTACCTGGGCCTCGCTCATCCTGTCGATCTCGATCTTACTCATCGAGAGCAGCTTCTTCCACATCTTTTCTTGCCGCGAGACATTTTTTTCATCTAATTTGTCTTCCATATCATTGAGGGCATAATATGCAACAATGACTTCTGACACTGGTAATTGTCCTACCCACAGAGCAGATTGAAGGAGGCATATTTCTGAATTACGTATCCACTTGTGGATTTGCATTCCTCACCAGCAACTGTCTTGCGACCTGCACGTACTCGTTTCGTTCGGCCTAATGCAGGGTGTTCGCCTCCGACGGTCTGGGACGTTTAGATCGGGGATGGCCGCCAGTAGCATCTATGCCGCAGCCTCCTCGCTATGCTGCAGGGCCATATGAAGGAAAGTCCGTCCCTGGCGATCTTTCTGAGCTGTGTCAGCTCCGCCGGCGATCATCGTTATCACACCTAGGATCCCCCCGACATCTGCAGCAAGATGAGGCTAGTCTGTGAGAGGATAGTCCTCCAGGGTCGTTTTCTATAGAGCTTCACTCCTCTCTCCGCCACTGCCCCCGACGTTTTTGCCCCTGGCGGACGCTGAAGTTTGGAACCTCGTGCGGGCCTGCGAGTTTCTCCGAAGTCCTTTCAAAATGAGATTACGGGCGCACGCCGTGTCAACAGCGGTGTCTTTGAAATTCTACCAGGGGCCGATGCCTCGCACCCCCGTTCGTAACATCCTCTTCCTTTGTGATTTACTGCACCCTGTTAAGTTATTGGTGAGGGCTGCAAATCCACACATGGATACGTATTAAGAAATACACACCGTGCAATCTGCTCTGTGGGTAGGACAAGTACCAGTGGCAGAAGTCATTGTTGCATGTTATGTCCTCAATGACATGGAAGAAAAATTTAAATCAGTGTTCGCGCTCAACTATCCGTAACCTGGGTCCCAGGGACCCATTAATGAAATAGATTTGGGTCCTTTGGTGGAAAAAATGAGTCCCTTAAATTTCAAACCGAAAATCTTAGTGTGTAAATGAATAATATAAAAATATTTATACTTGGGCGGGGGGGGGGGGGCATGAAATAAAATAAATTGTTATTTTTGCCCTAAGTTTTTGTGATTTTATCATTGTAAAATTATTTTCAAATAATACACTTGCAAGACTTAGTTATGTGAGAAACTATTTGGTCAGTTACAATGAGATTAACTCAAAATTTACTTTAAAAATGGGTTTTAAAGTAAATGGGTTTTATAAAACAAGTGCCTCTGATTGATCAAGCAAAAAGCACTCCCTTAACCTTTGTTTTCCTGGAAATTTTTCTTAGTGAAAAATGCAAACAGATCCCCCCCCCTCCCCAATTATCATTGACAATTACATAATAATAAAAAATCGCAAGCGAATGAACCCAACGCAAAAATCGCGATCGCAAATACGAAACATTTTCTCATATGAGTGTGAAAATTGCTCATTTGCGATCTTAAATCAGTATATTTGACTTTATTTTGACTCGTTCAAAATATCTGTTTTGGTTTTTGTTCTATTTTTAAAATCGCGGCATTTTCAAAATGGCGCGATCGATTAATACCCGACTTTTGCAAGTCCAAATAAAAATAACCCATCAGAAAGAGATGAATTATTAGAAAAAGCAAAAGGTTAAAGTGCTTTTGTATGAAATTCAAGTATTCATAAGCAATTTAACAAGAAAAATGTAAAGTTCTGAACTCTTTATGTTTAGCGCGATCTGGAAAATGTTCGCCATTTTTTTTCTCCCCTCTTTTTATTGGGGATGCAAAGTGATGATTTTCAAAAATAATTCTGGTTACATGAATGCCAAATTGCAATATTTTTACTGTACAATTGCCTTGTATTAATCCTGAAGATTGCATTGGAAACCTCTCTTATTTTTAGTCTTCATTTCTGTTATTAGGAATTTCCTGAAGATAAAAGTTGAGGGAAAGCTTATTCTTAGAATACAGTACAATGGGCTATTTGTGAACTTGCTCCCTGAGCTCTGCCCAGGAGGTCACTGTAAGCTCCAGTCTTATCACTAAAATTCCATTGACTAGTCCACAATTGGGGTGTGTTTGAATAGCTGATAAACAGATAGGGTCATTTTAGTCCTTTTCTGTTGATTCTCCTGGTCATTTTGAAGCTTAAAAGCATTTACTAAATAGATCTTTAGCATTTTCTCCCATTTTTTTCTGGTTCTTATCTTTTGGGTTTTCTGGGTCCCTGGGACCCGATTTCTCGCGGAAGTTGCGTCCCTTTCCCGCGAATTTGCGTAAAAAACGCGCTATAGCGCGTAAACGCGAACCTTGTAAATGAAATAAATGTGTGGCGGCAAAAGAAGATGTGGGAGAAGCTCTTCCCGGTGTGCAAGATGGAAATCAGCAGGATGAGGGAGGCCCAGGTAAAAAGATTTTTGGTCTTTTTACGACTTCGCCCAGACACCCGCATGCAAGTTGACATAGAGCCTGTCCATTGAAGCCATTCAAAGGCTGTCGGACAACAATTGCCAGATAGGGGAGTTCCCGAACTACGACGCCTACATCTGCAGAAAGATAAGAAGAAAAGATGAGAAGATGGCAGAAGCTGCTCCCTGTGTGTGGGATGGAGATCAACAGAATGAGGAAGGCCCAGGTGAAAAGATCCCGGCTCTCGGCGGAATGAACACTTCATTCCGAGATTATGCCAAAGCGTCAAAACGTTAAGTGCTTTCAAGTTTCTTCGTTAAATGGTGCGTTCCAAACAAAATGGAATTTTTGGGAGAGGAAAGGTGTGCTCAACGTTCCTATTAATCTGGACGATAAACCTAATACTGCCATAACAACGCTTTTTGACTTGTTTGAATTGGTCAAAGCACCCTTCGGCCTTAGAAACACTGGACACGCATTTCTCCGTTACATTCATCAGGTTTTGTATGGTTTAGAGTTTCGCGTTGCATACTTTAGTGATGTTTTAATAGCTTCAACTAAAGAGAAGGAGCATGAGAAACATCTTCAGGCTGTTTTCTCTTTGCTAAGGCAGTAGTCTTAAGTTAAAACCAGCTAAATGTGTTTTCGAAAAAAAGGAGTAGCTTTTTTAGGCTGTCTCATCACTCCTTCTGGTGTAAAACCTCTCCCTGTAAAATAAGAGGCCATTAAAAAAAAATTCCGGAACCTGCTACTATATATGAACTGAGACATTTTTTAGCCATTATAAATTTTTATAGGCGATTTTTGCCTAAGGCAGCATCTATTCAGGCCCCGCTTTATGAACTCCATCGAGTTTCCAAAAAAATGCCAAGCGACCAGTACTGTGGACAAAGTAGTTAACAGATACTTTAGAGTTTTCTAAAACAGAGTTATTGAATTGCACTACTTTGGGTTATCATGCCCCAAACCAACAGCTCTCATTGGTAACCTGAACCGTTTAACATCGACATTGGAACAGTCCTACAAGTACACACAAAAGATCATCCTAAACCTTTATCTTTTTTTTCACTTAAGCTTACCCCAGCAGAACGTAAATATAGTACCTATGAGTCGTTTGTGAATAGCGTCTGTAAAGTTGTTTGATAATGTAATTGTTTATACTATGAGAGAGGGATAAAGACCATTTTTTTTCTTTGATATATGCTCGAAAAGTATCACGAGTCGCTGTACGAATACAGATTCCACAAACGGTATAAATAGCTGACCCGATGTTAGGAGGAGTCACATCCACTCTTCTGTTCAGCAAAGCGGCGCTCATTTACCTGAACTTTACAGCTTTTGCTACTTCTCCCCCCGGCTATCTCCCGACTTTTAAATCGTTGATTTTTGTTTTCATTGTAGAATCTTTGATTAGAAACAGATTCTGCTCTTGCGAGTGTGATTTTCTAAACTTCAACATGTCAACCGGCAAGAAAGGAAATCGAGCAGAATTCTACACTGGTAAGTAGCTTTCATATTGTTTGTATTAATTCCATTTTGTAAAAAAAATATTATGTTAGATTTGGTGTGTGTGTGTGTGTAAGCATAAAGTGCTAATTTTAAATTTTTTAGGACAGAAAGAGAGTCATAGACGAGATATTTGATGTTGATGAAGCGTCCATTTCGCTGCTAGTCTCCAAGCCGCGGACCCCTAAAGCGCAGAAAGAGGAGAAACAAGCAAAATTTGATCTCAATCTAGAGGACGAGGTCGGTAAAGAGGAATTTCCCCCGTATGCGGTGAACTGTTGAAAGGGGTATGCAGTGGAGGTAAAAGAATACAGACATCTTTATTACCTGGGATTCAGCAAGTTGGAAGATGCCGGGGAGGTGAGGAACCGTTTTAATTTTCCATTTGACATGTTACCTAAACTTCAAAAGGCTCTAGAAGCAGTATCAGCCCACATAAATATCAACAAGAATGACGGATACTAAAGAAAAAAAACCCGGCACCTATCGGAATTCCCCCTCTCAGATCATGTTTTAAATAGAGATTTAAAAAAAAAATGCAAATAGACCGTTTAGTAGCGAATTTATTTTGTTGTGTTATAATATTTGCTCAATTTTTAAAAAAAGCTGATAGATTATTTTGTAGTAAATTGATACTGTAGTGTATAATATTTGTTATTTTTACGCAGATGTAATGATTAATTTTAACGAATGAATATTATCAACCTCGTGCGGCGTTAAGTCGCTATTTCATGCTCGAAGAACACCCGCATTTATGCCCCCTATTATACCAGTAGTATTAGAGTGTTGACATCCATACACCTGTTGACTTCTGTACACCATGGCATGTTCATGACACGTGGCATGGCATGGTACGATCGGAATACTCGAGCCTGAAGCCATTCGTGGGGGATAGATAGGTGACAGCGAAGCGTCTGATACATAGAATACGTGCTTGTGAAATATTATTTAAAATCTCGTGTCAGCCCTTCCCTCCAAAATGTCAAGTATGCAATACACGTTGTTTTCCCCGATCCCATCCGCCAGGAAAACGGATTCAAATCGGAAATTGCAGGGCGTTGTATACGATTGATCTATTGCGACTAGAGTCGCAATATCTTTTAGGAGAGCACATGCGAGTATTACCAATTATAGAGCAATCACATCATAAAGAGTTTTACTCGACGATAAGAAACATATGGATATATAATTTTATTTAACTTGAGATCCTTTTAACGCATTTTTGCATTGTGTGTGAAACAAGTTGACATAGACACAGGTTTTCAGCTGCAAATACAAAATGAGAACTAAAACAGACATTGTGCTTATGCTTTTAAAGTAGCGAATGCGAGCGGAACAGTAAAGCACAGTGATATTTAAAACATAATCCTATCCCTCACTTTATAGATCACGAAATAATATAGCAATCACACAATAAAGAGTTCTATTCGATAATGGGAAAGCGGATGGAAGTCATAATCTTAATCCGGGATTCGATTCGATGCATTTTGGATCGTGCGAGGAGAAAGGGGGAACGAGATGTTACTCACCTGCTGGGAGGTAAAGAAACACCGAACGGAAGGGCGCGGTGTTGATACATGTTTAATCGCACGCACATATTCGTTCGACAATTGGATGAATAATAATGTATGCTACAGATCGCACATGGTATTCTAAAAATGATATAATAATGAAAAAGAATTTCAATACTAGCTGAAATTGCACGCAAACGTCTCACAACTAATGCGGACGGAAGACACACCTGTTATTGACTTACTTTGTTATTTTCGATAACGACAGAATAGCATATGATGATAATGTACGTGCTCGTCATAGCAACACAAATGAATCAGAAGATGCTATGAATCATATCCGCATCGTTTGTGAATAGCGTCTGAAAAGTTGCTCGGTAATGTAATTGTTTATACTATAAGAGAAGGATAAAGACCATTTTTTTCTTTGTTATATGCGCGAAAAGTATCACGAGTCCCTGCACGAATACAGATTTCACAAACGGTATAAATAGTTGACCCGATGTTAGGAGTCACACATACACTCTTCTGCTATGCAAAGCAGCGCTCATTTACCTGAACTTAACAGCTTTTGCTACTTCTCCCCCCGGCTATCTCCCGACTTTTAAATCGTTGATTTTTGTTTTCATTGTAGAATCTTTGATTAGAAATAGATTCTGCTCTTGCGAGTGTGATTTTCTAAACTTCAACATGTCAACCGGCAAGAAAGGAAATTAAGCAGCATTCTACACCGGTAAGTAGCTTTCATATTATTTGTATTAATTCCATTTCGTAAAAAAAAATATTATGTTAGATTTGGTGTGTGTGTGTGTGTAACCATAAAGTGCTTATTTTAAATTTTTTTAGACAGAAAGAGAATCATAGACGAGATATTTGATGTTAATGAAGCGTCCACTTCGCTGCTAGTCTCCAAGCCGCAGACCCCTGAAGCGCAGAAAGAGGAGAAACGAGCAAAATTTGATCTGAATCTAGAGGACAAGGTCGGTAAAGAGGAAATTCCCCCGTATGCGGTGAATTGTTGAAAGGGGTATGCAGTGGAGGTAAAAGAATACAGACATCTTTATTACCTGGAATTCAGCAAGTCGGGTGATGCCGGGGAGCTGAGGAACCGTTTTAATTTTCCAATTGACATGTTACCTAAACTTCAAAAGGCTCTAGAAGCAGTATCAGCCCACATAAATAACAACAAGAATGACGGATACTAAAGAAACAGACACGACACTTCTCGGAATTCCCCCTCTCAGATCATGTTTTAAATAGACATTTAAAAAAAACATGCAAATAGACCGTTGAGTTGCGAATTGATATTGATGTGTATAATATTTGCTCAATTTTTAAAAAATTGCTGATAGATTATTTTGTAGTAAATTGATACTGTTGTGTATGATAATTGTTATTTTTACGCAGTTGTAATGATTAATTTTAACGAATATCGTTCTTCATTTAGAGGTTTTACAAGAACGCTTCGCGCCATAGTAAATTATAGCGATCCACAGGTTTTGTATCGCGATGCCAGACCTATTATTTACGACTTGCTAAACACATATGTTTTATTAAGAATACGTTCAATCATTTGCTTGAATATCATTTTTAAAAAGGTGGACGATGAGGGAAATACGATCGAACAAGATTTCTATTTTTATAGTTTTGCACATCGGATACTTTCACGCTTTCAAATCGGTGAATCCATTGACGCGGCTTTTGAAAAGATTTTTAATAGTATTGAACTCTTTTTACGAAATGGAAGCGGTTGGATATTAAAAAAAGTAAATAACATTGATTTGCGAATAGGAAATTATAGAAATTTAAGAGGTGGATGTGGACAAGTTAGCTTACTAACTAAGTTGAAAAATAAAAATGCAGTGCTGAATATAAAGTGTAATGACAGCCTTTGCTTTTTATATGCGATTGCTGCTCATTTATACCCAGCCCGAACCCATAGTAACATGGCCTGGAACTATAAAAAGTATGATAAGAAATTCAAATTAAATGGGATCAAGTTTCCGATGGCAATTTCAAAAAGTGTTTTAACGATTAAATAAGTTAAAAATCAATGTTTTCGGCTTTGAAGAGAATGAGGTGTTTCCTATTTATTTAAGTAAACAATATCAAGTTGCCGAAATAGATTTGCTTTTTTATAGCAATCATTTTTTTTAATAAAGAACTTTAAGAGATTTATCAACACAAAACGGGGGCTTCACTATTACTGTCGTAATTGTTTGAATGGTTTTGCGCGTTTAGAAACTTTACTATCTCACAAACAGCTATATCAAAAAAAATGCAATTCAAAAAGTGTCAATGCCTAAAAATCAAGTCGTAAAATTTACCAATTTGGCTAGTATGCTTTTTCATCCCTTCTGCATTTTTGCAGATTTCGAAGCTTTGACTGAAAAAGTTTCGACTGCGTTGCCTTCGACCTCGCAGAGTTATATTGTTCCAATTGAACGTCATTCAGCGATTAGCTATAGCATTATTGTAACAGACACTGAAGACAAGATAATTTTTCATGAATACTATGCAGGTAAAAATTTCATTCAAGTATTTTTAGAAACTGTAAAACGATTATCGGAAAAGCTAATTCAAAAAATGATGCAAACTGCGCCGATGAGAGAAAATGAAAATCACTCCTATGATTTTAACGTATGTCACATTTGTAAAAAGAAATTTGTGCAGGATGATATTAAGGTGCGAGATCATTATCATTGGGGGGCTGGATACATTAACGGATTAGCACATCAAGGATGTAATCTCAACTATGGAGCGACATATTTCATACCAGTTGTTATTCATAATTCTAAAAATTACGATACACATTTAATTTTTAAAAATATGCCTGAGAGTTATGCTAAAGTAATAAATATAATACCAACAAACTTAGAAAAGTTTTCCATGTTTTCACTTGATAATTTAAGGTTTTTAGATGCTTCATTAGAAACTTTGGTAGACAGTTTAAGAAAATCAAACCATAAGTTCAAATTTTTTAACTCTTTCTTTAAAAATAAAAAGGCTGAACTTTTACTGAGAAACGGAGTTTTTCCATACAGTTATCTAGATAATATTGAAAAATTACAGGAAAAATCACTACCATGTCGCGACGATTTCTTTAACATTTTAACTTCTACTCCTATAACTGACGACGATTATAATCATGCAAAAAAAGTTTTCCGAACATTTAAGTGTCAAACGTTGTCAGATTATTTAGAGCTTTATCAAAATACAGATTCTATACAGTTAGCCGAGGTGTACTTGGCCTTCCGTCGGATATCATTAAAATACTACGTATTAGACAGCATTTTTTATTTGACTTCCGCTCAATTAACTTGGAATGCAGGTCTTAAATATACTAAAGTCGAACTTCAGCTTTTGGGTAATGTAAATGATTACATATGGCTCGACTCTTAAATGAGAGGGGGAATAAGTTATTTAGGTAAGCGATATGTAATACCGAATAATCCATACATCAGAGAGAGTTATAGTAGTTCTAAGCCACACAATTACATATTAGCTCTTGATGCTAATAATCTTTATGGGTTTGTCATGAGTCAAAATTTACCGTTTGGAAACTTTTCTTGGTTAACTTCTGAAGAAATTAACAACTTTGATCTTTTTAAATATGATTGTAACTCGCCCGTGGGATTCATACTTGAAGTCGACATGTCATGCCCTCCTTCGATGCATGATAAATGCAAAGATTTACCTCCCGCAGTTGAGCACTTGTCAATTAATTATAAAATGCTCTCTAAATATTCCAAAAAGTTATGTGACAAATTGAATTTGAAGCATACACTACCGAGTAGAAAACTAACCCCAAATTTTTACCCTAAAAAAAACTACATTGTTCACTATCTGACTTTGCAATTTTACATTAAGATGGGTATGGTATTATCTAAAATTCACAAAATATTTTCTTTTTCTCAAACGCGATGGTTAAAACCATACGTAGATTTTTACAACGAGAAACGTAAAGTGGCGACTGATGATTTTTCAAAATCATTCTTTAAAAAAATGAATAACAGCTTCTTTGGTCGTTTAATGCTCAATCAAAGAAAAAAAATTTCCGTAATCGGATCGCTAACCGAAAAAGATTGTAAAAAAAATCTTCAAAGTCCGTTGCTTGATAATTTCGAGTCTGTTAATGAAAACTTAACTTTATTCAAAATGAAAAAACCAAATTTACTCTTAAAATTCTCCGATTTTTTGCGGATATTGTATATTGGAGCTTTCGAAGTTACATTGACATGAATTATTTTACTCATGTTTGAAAAAGAGGTATGGACAGGCTTGCCAGCTGATTTACTGCGATACAGACAGTCTTTATGTCCAAATTCAATGTTTTGACGCATTTTCAGACTTAAGGACACATTTTCACTCTGTACTAGACTTAAGAAATTAATTTCTGATCATTTTTTGCATGACGACGCAAACAGAGGGAAAATGGGGCTCCTAAAGAGCGAGACCATATTACCAATTAAAGAATTTATAGGGTTAAAACCTAAAATGTATGCATTTTCATATATTGAAAATTTAAAAATCACAGCTAAAGGCATTAAAAAGTGTACTTTAAAAAATTTCAATCTTGAAACATATAGAGAGGTTTTGTTAACCGGATCTTGCACCCGACAGCAGCAAATCTCAATAATGTAAAAAAAACAAGAAGTTCAAACTGTTGTGCAAAATAAAGTCGGGCTATCAGCGTATTACGACAAAAGATGTTTATACAACGACGGTATTAATTCGCTACCATATAGTCATTTTAAAATCAAAGACATAGAAGAAGATGTCAACGACTCGGATTTTTAATACACATGATAGTAGCACTAGAACTGCATGTCTTATTTGTAGTTTATCTAATTGTTTATGTAATTGTTACGTATGTAGTTTATGCAATTGTCATGCACGTAGTTCATGTAATCGTCTTGTGTTTATCAATTTGAATTCTATGTATGTAGTTTATCTATGTAGATCAAAACTCATGTAATTGCATTGCATGTACAATAAGTGCTTAGTTATAGTCATGGTCAAAAAAAAGAAGAGGATGCAAAAAATAAAGTGAAAAGCATCCCTATAGGGATCCATCCGTTGGGTATATTGTTTATGTAACCAATATACTCAATTGCATGCTTCTGCAGGGTGTCTATTATTCAACTGAAAAGAAAAAGGATTGTATTTAAGTTAAATTTTTAAAAGGCAGAGCAAAAATAAAAAACAATGTAAGTGCAATGACATTTTATTCAAATATATTGGTGCAGAACATACATTAGCATAGATGACATAAGTAAGTAGACAGTTACAGACAGACGTAAACAGGTTTAAACATGTTTGGACCAAACAAAAAGGTAAGTTTATCCCATACATTAGCATAAATGACAGTTTCAGACAGGTGTAGTCAAGTTTAGACAATCTCAAAACATGTTCGAACCAAACAAAAAGATAAGTTTCTCTAAATAATCATGAGTTCGAGTTAATTTATTCAGCTGTATTATGTAGCTCTTGTAAAAATTAATCAGCATTCAACACTTTAAAATAACCAATTTTTATTTTGTAGTTTCCACAATCCAGCAGAGTGTTCTCAACCGATGGTTTGCCATCCAAAATCTGAGAAAGAAGATTATTATGTAGTGAGCTTCCAGTGCATTTACAGAAAAGAGATCCAAAAGTGGTGACTTTAAAAGGTAGCAATAACCATATTTTGTATCTATCTTTGAATCGTGAATGTGCTTTACAATATCAGAATTGTTTAGCACTTTAAAATGAACTACATTTTCACCTTGCCAATCTTTTTCCGATATTGCATCTTTCACACAATCAGCAAAACTTTTGTATAGCATATTGTGCAGGTATTTGATCCCATCCTCATCTGTCGTCAAATATCCAAAACGCTCCATCGCTAAAGTCAAACTGAATGCAGGAATAGACGTCACGCCATATTTATAGCGGCTGAGCAGTTTTGATTTTTTTCCTGTACGTAATAACAGCATTTCGAAAGTCAAAGTTTCCTCTTTGCGAATCGATTAATAAAAGCTTCGTTTCGTGTCTTGTTCCCACCCATATGAGTCAGAGGTGGATTTCGACTGAATTGATGTAAAAAATATAAGCAAAAGTATCCGCACGATAGCGTAAGATCATCCTGAAAACAAATTACATAATGCATCGCAGTTTTTGAGTTTCGATTCAAAAATTCTAAAATTTTTGCAGGCGGTTGTTTTCTATAACTGTCAAAATAAAATGAATCGTCGTTTTAAAAATACAAGGTGATTCTGAATTCATCATCAATATTTGGTGGGGAGGTAGGGAATAGGAAAAGAACACTATTTCACATAGGAAAGCATGGGCACAAACGAACGCATGACGGTGTAGAGGGCGGTGTGTGTCCGCATCTCCCATGAACGCGCATAGCTGTCTGCCGTGTGCAGCCAGTCGTCATTCGACAAGGTGACTTCGCAGAAGTAACATGAACCGGTACACGTTTCAAGAACTTGCAGATATGCATCTAACTTACGGTGCCGCAGGAGAAAGCTGTCTTAGAGCTAGGCAAATGTATGCAGAGCGCTACCCCAACCGGCGCGTGCCACAGCATCAAATGTTTTCACGTGTGCATCGACAACTGTGCGAAACTGGATCATTTGCTGGTATTAATGTTGATCGAGGCAGGCGCCGATCAACACGGACAGTTTCAGTCGAGGAAGCTGTCCTACAGTCTATCGAAGAACAGCCAAGTTCTAGCACACGAGGTATTGCTCGCCAGTTTGGAGTTTCACAATCGTCAGTGTGGCGGATACTACACGAGGAACGTTTACATCCTTTTCATTTGCACACAATGCAGTTACTGGAAGCAGAGGACTATCCCAAGCGTGTTACTTTTTGTCAGTGGTTCATGCAGAGAACAGCCGTTGATCCCAATTTCCCAACGTATGTTCTTTTCACAGATGAAGCGTCCTTCACTCGTGAAGGTGTCTTCAACACACACAATTCGCATGTGTGGGCTAATCAGAATCCACACGGTACGAGAGTTCGAGCTGCGCAACAACGCTTTGCCGTCAATGTGTGGACTGGGATCGTCGGCGACTGTTTGCTGGGACCGTATTTACTACCATCCCGTTTAGATTGCGCAAACTACCTCATATTTCTTCAGACTGTGTTACCGGGTCTTATGAACGAGGTTCCTGCTGTTATTCTCCGGCGAATGTGGTTCCAGCATGACGGCGCTCCAGCACATTTCGCAAATGATGTGCGTTGTTACCTGACCAGAAAATTTGGAGCTCAATGGATTGGTCGCGGTGGACCGGTTTGTTGGTCACCACGGTCACCGGATTTATCTCCAATAGACTTCTTTGTATGGGGTGCCATGAAAACCATGGTGTACGAGACCCCTGTTGCCAGTGATATGGACCTTGTAGCACGCATATCGGTTGCCGCCGCAAACATCCGGGAAACGCCAGGCATATTCCAGAAAGTTCGGTTGTCCATGCAACGTCGTTGTGAGGCATGTAATCTAGCAAATGGTCAGAATTTCGAGCACCTCTTGTAAGTCTGTACAAAAGATGCACAAATAAATGTTTTTTCTCTTACCACTTTCTTGTTACGTTTTCTTTCCATCATTTAACCGGATTCATATTGCCCTACTACATGACGTCTGCGCCCATGCTTTCCTATGTGAAATAGTGTTCTTTTCCTATTCCCTACCTCCCCACCAAATATTGATGATGAATTCAGAATCACCCTTCGCTAGTGTCCATATTAACAATAAATGCGATAAAAATTACCTCGATATTTTGGTAACTTATCCAAAGGCAGAACGCCTCCAAATTTTTTTGGGATATAAGGATCTCCACATGCAAAGCGACACGATTGTATCGTATCCATTAATAATCTGTATATACACCTCTCGATTTGTCGATTTCAATTGTGTTCCGATATTCTGCGTATGCTATCAAGTTTTGGGTTTTAGTTAGCAGCGTCGCAAACTTTATATCTACCGCAATATTTCCATTTCTAGTCGGACTGAGATGGCTTTCACCTGCAGCGAAATCGACCGTTAAATCAACGCAGTAAAAATTGTACCATGTTTGAATTCGAGATAATTGATATTAATATTTTGAGCATAGTGATAACGATTGAAATCAGTAAAAAGACTCAAAAAACTTCTAGCATACAAATCGTTTTCAAAGTTGGGCTGATATGGTTTAGAAGGATACATTCGACTCTCATTTAAAATAGTTAGATAAATTAAGTTGTTATGTTGAAACTCGAATGGATTTTTAGCTATGGCACCGTTATATGCTTGATTCGATGTGAACGCGAGAATAATTCGAATGGGAATTTGACCTAGGTACACATTTGATAAGGTGGTCGAAGCCAAACCATCTGGGAAGCTAAATGTTTTTACATCGACACGCCTTATAGGCATTTTTATGACACCTTTTTCTAACGCTTTTTCGTGCGTTTATATAATTGACGGAGCAACATTAACTTTTCTAATAAAAAGTTTTGCCGATTGAAGAACAATCTTAAAATCATCTTTTTCTGATAGGAGTGAAAATACATCTTTGTTTCTTTCTAGTTTAATGTGAAGACTCACGCCGTTGATTAGCAGTTTTCGTTGTGATGCCTTTGGTTTCAGTTTCTATACTAATTTACTTTTCCAATTTTGTGGCTTCTGCTTTCAGGAGCTCCAACGATATTTCAAAAGAGTTTCTAAAAGAGGAACCCGTGTTTTTATTAAAAGGGAGAAGCACCGTTTTTCACAGATCTTAAATCCCCTTCCCGAAATTAACATCAACGAAACTGGAGGTGACAACACTGATTCAAATGCACAAAATGGTATAGTACCCAAAGTGGCAAAACATCACCACAGATGCCCGAAATCGAGACAGAAAAAATGGCCCCCGAAGTTGGGTTTCCGAAGATGGGGCCGGATTTCAGTTTCAGCCGGAGTTCGAAAATATTAAATTCATCGGAAGCCGGACAACGGAAGGCAAAAGGACACTAAAGAACTTCAATATTAACAAGAATACTGCCACGATCTGGTCGTGGACCAGTAATTTTTTGTCTTCCGTGATTGACTTCGTAGTTTTTCCAACTTTGGTTTCATTTTGTATACTTATTTACTTTTCCATCTTTTGTGGCTTTTGCTTTCAGAAGCTCCAACGATATTTCAAAAGAGCTTCTAAAAGAAGAACGCGGGTCAGATCTTAAATCCTCTCCACGAAATTAGCATCAACGAAACCAGAAGTGACGGCACTGATTCAAATGTACAAAACGGTACAGTGCCCAAAGTAGTGAAATATCACTACAGATGCCCAAAATGGAGACAGAAAAAATGGCCCATGAAGTTGGGGTTCCGAAGATGGGGACGGATTTCAGTTTCAGCCGGAGTTCGAAAATATTAAATTCATCGGAAGCCGGACAACGGAAGGCAAAAGGACACTAAAGAATTTCAGTCAATAGCTGTCACGGGATTCGAATTACGTCAAATGCATTACATAGGTCTTGAGGAAATAATGGAGTTAAAATTATATTAACAACAACCTTCAGAAAACAATAGTTTACGTTCAATAGTAATTAAGTTCTTTATTGTACTTAACAACTTGCTTGTTTTGCTTCGCTCTTAAATTTAAAGAATTTGAAAAAAAATGTAAGTTTTGTTCAATTTTTATTTTAATTTGTTTTTTCTTAGTACAAAAAGATATAAGATATAAATAAATGTATAGCATCTCTCTTACAAACAAATATACCAGACAATGCTAACCAAAGAGAGAAAAAATATCTTTTAATTGCGGCAAATTTCAATATTAAAAAAAAGTAAGCATTTTACACATTTTACTATTTAAAAAAATAAAAAACAACAGAAAGAAAAAGCCTGAAACTATCTCTTTCTATAAACAAAACAAAATACGGCATACATATTGTTTATCAAATGGTAGAGCAATATGTACGTTAAAGTTCGAGTGTAGCAGCCTCGATGAAACGATGGTTATCATTGGAGATTCGCATCATGTCAAACTCATTACATTTGGTTTGAGGGTCAGTTCAGCTTATTGGCTGTCAGTTAAACATAACATAAATTTTTGCACAGTACAGGGAACATAAGAAATAGATTCTTTTTTTTTTATTTTATTTATTTTTTTTTTTATTTTTTTTTTTTTTTTTTTTTTTTTTTTTTTTTTTTTTTTTGTATTCTTCCAAGGTACGACATTCTCCCCCATTTGAAATTCTTAATGTAGGAAACTATTGAATGCTATTAAATACCATTTTGATGAGTTTTTTCTTGCTTCTAGGGGGCTTGTCCTTCAAGACCGATCTGAGCGAACAAACTGGCAAGATGAAGATGGGGCAGAAAGAAATTCAAGGAAGTACCCCTTGCACTATGCGGCCCGCTTTGGCACCCATGCAGTTCCAAAAAATACCTTTATAGTGACGTGCATCCACAAGGCAAGAACAGTGATGGTGTATTTCCGCTAGAAATTGCCATCAAATACAACTTTCGTGCAGCAAAACTCATGATCTCGCTCTGCGTGCTAAAAAAAAGGTACATCAGGTGGAATGATATCGACATGTCTTCCTATGCTATGCCAAAATGCATTCAGCATATCGCAATATGTAAACGCGAGATTCAGCGAATGAAAAGGAAGATGGATGGATCTTCATTCTCGTACCACGATGCTGAGACGGAAGGTGTGACCAATTTGGCAGTGTACCTGAACAATAATCTCGATTCGAAGTGGATTTTTGAAGTACAACTGGGCACTTAAGTTTCCCATCTAGGATTAACTCATTTCTTTCAAATTCAGAACTGATGAAAAAAGGAGAATTTTTAGGGTGTAGTTTCTGCAGTACTTTACCTTCTCCTCAAGAAGATTTCCATCCAACACAGTCGATGCAATTTTATCTTTTCCGAATGAATCAGAAGGGAGAAATTTGTCGAAGCTTTCTCACTGAAAGCTTGAAAAGATCACCAAATTAGATTTCTAACCGATTAACTTTTCAACGTTTAAAAAACGAGGAGGTTTTCAAATCGACGCGTATGTATATATATGTATATATTGTTATGTATGACCAAAAGACCGTCCCAAAAAAAAATCTAAAACCATTACGTATACCAACTAAAGTTGTGCCAAACGACATTTTAAAGGTGTGGTAAACATTTTAATCAAGTATTTTAAGATCAACAGACCTGTAATGAACATCCAAAATCATTTTTTTACACTTTTTTTTATACAAATTGTGCATGATGTAATAAATATTTTAAAAAAAGATGTTCATTAGTTTACATCTTAATCATAACAAAAAGTTTAAAACTTGATGCTCCCTACATTAAAAGCAATGAGTTATAATTAACTGTTTCAGAGCTCTGAACCTCGTAACTTTAACTGCAATCTTATGTAAACAGAACACTGCCATTTTCTTCTTTGACTTACTGTTGCTCTAAAGTTAAAATTGTATGTTAGCATTTTATACAAAGACTAAAGCCTACATTACTTTCATCTCCAGTTTAGTTTTAATTGTGTTCAATCTTTTATAGTTCAGTTGCATTTTAACGTCTTATTTAGCTTTTCATAGTTAAATAATAGTGTATTGACTTACACTATTTTTATAATGAATGGTGTGCTGAAATCAAAAGTAGTTTCTACAACAAAAGAAGCGACTGAAGTGTGGCTAGGACAACAAATTTCAGTTATTGACATACATAATAACAACCAGTTGCCAACAAATGGAGAAGTACTACGCCGGCTATTTCATGATTTAAAGATTAGAAAATCAACATTGTCAGAAAAAAACTCAAATGTTACTAATAAAATTCTTTGGTTATGGCAAGCAGCAAATATAATGACAAGACAAAAACCAAATGCTGTGACCAAACTGAAAGTGATGTATGAAAAATATGACAAAACTGATAAGAATGAACATAGAGTATCTGAGAGGCAACGACAATTAAAAATGAGTTTAATGAAAAAATTTCAAAAAATATTTGACAATTCTCATGCAGACTGTGAACATCTCAATAAAATACATGAAGATTGGAACTTCCTTCAAGACCAAAGAGGGAAAAGGATGATGATTATGGGAGGCGAAGATGTAGATTTTAGAAAGCAGCAAGAAATGAAAAAAAAAAAGCGAGAAAATAAAAAGAGAGAATAGGAAGAAAAATCGATATTGGTCTGATACTAAAAATAAAGTTTTATTCAGACATCTGAAAACCTTTTTTCCAGGGATGGCGATATTCTTTACACTAAACTTCTGTCTGCTTTGAGTGACGCAAATTTACTTCTTAAGAATTTGCTAATGATTAGCTATGATAATTCGAATGTAAAGAAAAATATCTGCAAACGGTACGTGCCCAATACATATAGGGCATTACGCTTTTTTAAAAGCTCTTTCAAAATTAGGCGAAGAAGCTGCAGCGCTTGTCATCTCCATCTATGACTCCATGGTTCGCCATCTCGCATTGAAGAATATGAAAAAAAATACAACACGAATTACAATTTCCCTCAAAAAAAATCATCAAGCATTCTTCAACTAGATGGTTAACTTTTAGTACTACAGCTTTACGACTATTTGAGCAATAGGACGGTGTACGGCAATATATTTTCTTAAATTCATACCAATGAAAAAGCAAACTGCTAGTCATATAAAAGAATTGCTAATCTTTAAAAAGGTCATGTATATATCAAAGCAGAGTTATATTTTGCAATGTCTTCTGCTAAACTGTTCAGTACTTTATCTAAGAAATTTCAACGAGATGACCCCAATAGCACCAGAACGTTCAAATTTGGTACAGAAATCGTGTTATTGGACAAATGTCGGTGTGAAGTGTCACTTGTGCGTTATATTCGATGTACAAAAACAGTAATATTATCACGGTGTTATTCCTGTACAAATATAACGTAATATTTGACGGCATCAAACCAGTCTTTATTGAACCATTCAATTTTAGTGCTAATGCCACCTAATTCGAGCGCCCTCTATCTGTGTTTACTTTGGAATAGTATAATGAGCTAAGTTTCCCTGGGATCTTCTCTTCGTTCAGATGCATAAAATTCTGTAAAATTAGTTGTTTCTTTGAAGTTTAAAGAACACAGTAATGAATTAACTTTTGTCGAAAGTCCCTTCTTTTCTTGCCTCTTGCTCTGATGGCAACCCTTCGACGGGAAGAAATTGTGGTTCTTGTAGAATGAATTTTTCAGTGTAAGTAGAAGTAGTGACGCCTTGGTTTTAGCGAAACCTCACAATGATACTTCGTATCTTGCCCGTGGCAAGTGATCTAACCGATTTTTGTATCAGGTAAGTTAACCTGATAATGTAGTGTGATTGAACCTGATAATGATTCCCTGATCTGTAATAGGAAAAAGGTTGCCACAATTCAGAACGAGGTAGCGCGCTCTCATAAATATAAGCGCAGCCGTTCCCTGTTCCTTTTCCTTAGCACTCCGTCGGAAAGGTGACTTAACCAAACGCCATTCCGCTTGTTCTTAGTATAATTTTTTTCTTAGCATAGCATAATGAAGTTCATGTACGCAAAAATGATGTTGAGAAGTCTTTTTTGTGCATTAATGTAGACTTGTATGATCTTAAATCATTAAAAAAGGTAGTTCACAAGCGATTTGCGCAGTGGCATCCGGATAAAAACGTAGAAAACCCCGAAAAATATCGCGAGAATTTTATGGCACTTAACGAAAGTTGGAAAGCTTATTGTGCGGAAAAAAGGAAGGATGTGCCTTCGACAAGTCAAGCGGATAGTGAACCATCAGATTTTGAATGGGGAAGCGAAGACGAGGAAGGTGAGTCAAGTTATAATATTATTATAACTTGACTCACCTTCCTCGTCTTCGCTTTCCCATTAAAAATCTGACGGCTTTTTGACGACGAATTTTTTTGCAGTAGTCTACCTAAAAATACATTAGAAATTCCTGAATTTATTAAAGCATTTTTTCGTAGCAGCTCAAAGAGACGAGCTGGAAAATATTTGCATTAATTACTGAAACTATTCTTCAAGAAGAATGCGAAAAAGTTTATAATTATAACAACAAAACAAAATATATTGGGGCTTTTAATTTTTTACTAAGCGGAATGGCGTTTGGTAGACCTAAAAAAGGCCTTGCGACTCCTTAAATTGATTTTTTGATTCAATATTGAGTAAAATTTAATCAGTTATTAGAGACGCTAGTAATAAAATGTGGGGAACTTTTTTATGAGCCAAGTACAGCTGTTATATCTCTCTTTCAGTTTCGTTTGGCGATTAAATATCTTGCCAGTTTTATGGCAAACCTTAGTTTAAATTGAAAGAATCTCAGTTCAGATTCAGATTGCTTTAGGATTTTAGATTGATTGATGTGGATTTACGAAGGGAGCCGCTGGCCCTAAAATACCAGCATGAACCATTCCTATGGTTATAATTCTATTTGTTTTATGTTAATAAATGTTAGTTTTCTTTAATTCATGGTTGTAATGTTGTTACTTGTCTAACATTGTGACCAAATGAACAGATTTACGAACAATTTTAAACATGCAAAATTTGGAACTGCTGGGTTCTTTTAACAGCAAAGCGTACAGCAAAAAAGGAAGCAGTTTTAAGCTTTGAACATGCATTACTATTACAGTATGCACATGAAACACAAACCGAACATGTACTAGATTTAGTAGCTGACTATTTACATTTTGCCACACCGTGTAATATGCACCTTGTATGATTTTAAATCATTAAAAAAGTTAGTTCGTAAGCGATTTGTGCAGTGGCATCCGGATAAAAACGTAGAAAACCCCGAAAAATATCGCGAGAATTTTATGGCACTTAACGAAAGTTGGAAAGCTTATTGTGCGGAAGAAAGGAAGGATGCGCCTTCGACAAGTCAAGTGGATAGTGAACCATCAGATTTTGAATGGGAAAACGAAGACGAGGAAGGTTATAATAATACGCCTTTTGACGATGATTTTTTTTTTGCAGTAGTCCATCTAAAAAAACATTAGAATTTCCTAAATTTATTAAAGCATTTTTTCGTAACTGCTCAAACAGACGAGCTAGAAAATTATTTGCATTAATTACTGAAACTATTGTTGAAGAAGAATGCGAAAAAGTTTACAATTATAACAACAAAACAGAATATTTTGGGGCATTTAATTTTACAAAATATACTATTGTTTTAATTTTTTACCAAGCGGAATGGTGTTTGGTAGACCTAAAAAAGGCCTTGCAACTAATTAAAATTGATTTTTTGATACAATATTGCGTAAAACTTGATCAGTTATCAGAGACGCTAGTAATAAAATGTGGGGAACCTTTTTATGAGCCAAGTACAGCAAAACGTACAGCAAAAAAATGAAGACGTTTTAAGCTTTGATCATGCATCACTATAACAGTATGCACATGAGACACAAACCGAACATGTACTAGATTTAGTAGCTGACTCTTTACATTTTGCCACACCGTGTAATATGCCGCAGGAATCAATAACAGAGGAACACGAAGATTTCCATCTCAGGCACGAAGCCAATGCTTAACTCTTTATAAAATTAGGGGATAGAGAGCGCGCTGCTAAAAATGCAGTAAAAACTGTACAACCTGAACTAAAACACAATCTAAGGTGTAAAACAGATATTGATTATTTGAACGACAGGTGCAGGGCAATTGAGGACGCTAATTTAGAAAAAGAAGATGAAAATTTATTTGGAGAAGCATTTTTGTATAGTTTTTCCATTATTCCAAAGACAAAATTTAAATGCATTTGTCAGGCAATTTTAGATGCTTTCATATATGGTAAACCTAAATGTCGATGGGTAGGGCTTGTGGGGGAATACTTGAGTGGAAAAACAACATTCGCTTCTAGCATCACTGAATTATTTGAGGGGGTATCTATTAACTTTAATGTACAGGTCGAGCGAGTAGCATTTTACATTGGGGCAGCTATTGGGAAGAGATTCATTTTGTTCGACAACGTAAAGGGGGGAAAAGTGCGCCAAAATTAAATTTAACTCCGGGAGAAGGCTTCAATAATTTAGACGACTTAAGGGAACATTTAAACGGTAGGAACCCCGTCCAGCTCGAAAAAAAAAATTGTAATCCGGTATCGCACATCCTTCCATCGGGTCTACTTACTTGTAACAAATATGCAATTCCACCTGCACTGAAGGAAAGAATCTCTTTTTTTTTATTTTAATGCACCTGAGTTATATAAAACACACGAAATTGAAGTCTCTATGGAGATAATTTTTGTTGCCCTGGTTTTGCACGATTTTCTGCCAGTGGAACCGATGGTGCGAGCGTACATTTTTATCAAAAGAGATAGATGGCTGAGTAAACACATCGCCCGTTGTGGTTGTATGAAGGTATGATATTTTTCATTTCAACATCCTATGAAAATATTCATATTTTACAACTTACATGGGTGTCTACATGTAAGTTTTTCACGAGCGGAACTCGAACCCGAGTCCAAAAGATATTCTTGGGTAATGATTATTTTTCCGTCACGCAAACCATTACGCCAAGGATATCTTGAACCGCTCAGTTCCTGTGCAATAGTGTATGACATTTTTCAGGTGGATACTCAAACGAGGAGACGAGATAGTGCGTTGATGGATGGTGTTGCTGAATGATGGATGGCAGAATTGCTGACTTTAGACAGAGGACTCTTAGTGTCATAGAACTCACCTTTCTGACGGAGGACTTATTTTTGTACATACTTTCATACTTTGTATATATGAAATAAAGGGAGATTTCCCGATGATCGGCGGAATGTAGATTGCCTAGATATTTATCTAGCTTTCTCTTCTGTCGGTTTTCAGGTCTCCTAACTATCTACAATCAACAATTCGTTATTTTGAAAGAAGACAAGAAATAAGACAAGGTATGTATACATTTGCTTTGCGGTAAGCCGCTGCATTTATTTACATTTGTTTACATGAAAGGCTTTTTGTTGTTATTGTGGAATGTTGAAATTACAAATTTTTAATTTCCAGGAAAAGAGTTCTTGCTCCTTTATTGATTTTTGTTTTAGAAAATTCTCTAATAACTTAGTGTTTTGCATACAGTTCACGTCTCAGTTCTGATCGAAAAGAATCAATGTAGATGAGTTCCTCACTTTGCTTCGGTGGGCTCTGCGGTAAAATTCAAAATTTTGTCTGTCTATACTTTGCATATGCATCAGACGAAGCTGTAGATTGGGTGCCGAAAACTGACATGTATTTAACCATGTCATCTGAAAAGAAAAGAAAAAATCACTCAGGTGAATTGCCTATTTCAAGCGCGTCCATTTCAGGTGTATCCATCTCAGGGGAGTAGTCGACCATGACGTGTGGCATATCATTCGAAGTGGTATTTCTATTGTTTGATGCTTTGCTTCTACCCTGTCTTTGGCCGCCAGGAGGGTTTGGAGGTATGGGGTTTCCAGGAGCTTTTTCTACTTTCACAACCGTTTCAATTATTTCAGGAACGCAAATCTAAGTTACGTTATTTTGGAAGTTGGTTTTTATTTAAACGTCACCAAAACCGGCCGATTCTGCGAAATATTTAAGAAAATACATTAATGCTGATACTGCTGCTATGTAAACTTTTGCCGATGTGTCCTTTTGGCTGTCATCATTTTTATTTTCGTTTATCCGTCCAAAAATTTTAATTTCTTTTCCCAATTAGGTTATGATTTTATAATGAAAAGACTTCTAATAAACACAAAATTAAACATGGATATCAGTTTAATTTTCGTAGTTTAATTGTTACTACTATTATTTTTTTTATTCCGTAACACAATTTTAATGTTTGTTTCAGTAATAATGATTGATTTGTTTTCTTTTCCTCTCCCCAGGTAATAATGGGAAATGTAGATTTAAAACTGACTGGCTTTCAAAAACGGACAGTAATGGTTACGAAATTTCTACTTGGGGAAGGAATCAAAATGCTTAAAAACTCTTTTGCACGATTTGTAAATGTTACAAATAAGGGACTTCATTCCTCATTACAACATGCTGAAACTGTTGAACATAAAAAAAAATATGAAAGATTCATTGGATGCAAATCAGACGATACTGTCAATGGTCAGTGAACCAAGTTCTAGCACATTTGCACTTCAACTTCTCTGCTCGAAAGATTCTGTCACTTCTGCAGAACTGATTTGGACTATGAAGAGTGCTAGCAACAATTATTTTGCTGCTTCATCTCAAAACATGTCACAAATGTTTTCTTGCATGTTTCCATGTCAAGTAAGTGAACAATTCACCTTCAGCCCCAAGAAGATGCATTATTTGTTGACTGATGCTCTGGCACCATATTTTCAACAAAAAATGTTGAAAGACATGCATTCTTTTTTATATGCTTTATCCTTCGATGAAAGTACCAACAAGGAGGAAAAAAGAGTTGCAGATATGAGTCCGATATTGGTCTGATACAGAAAATAAAGTTTTACGCAGACATCTGAAAACCTTTTTTCCAGGGATGGCGATATTCTTTACACTAAAATTCTGTCTGCTTTGAGTAAAGCAAATTTACTTCTTAAGAATTTGCTAATGATTAGCCGAGATGACTCGAATGTAAACAAATAAGTCTTCAAACGGTACGTGCTCAATACATATAGGGCAATACGCTTTTTTAAAAGCTCTTTCAAAATTAGGCGAAGAAGCTGCAGAGCTTGTCATCTCCATCTATGACTACTTCCATGGTTGGCCAACTCGCATTGAAGAATATGAAAAAATGCAACACGAATTGAAATTTCCCTCAAAAAAATTCATCAAGCATTCTTCAATTAGATGGTTAACTTCAAGTATTGCAGCTTTACGACTAATTGAGCAATAGGACGGTGTAAGGCAATATTTTTTTTTTAATTCATGCCAATGAAAAAGCAAACTGCTATGAAAACTCAGTCATATAAAAGAATTGCTAATCTTCAAAAAGGTCATGTATATATCAAAGCAGAGTTATATTTTGTAATGTCTTCTGCTAAACTGTTCAGTACTTTCACTAAGAAATTTCAACGAGATGACCCCAATAGCACCAGAACGTTCAAATTTGGTACAGAAATCGTGTTATTGGTCAAATGTCAATGTGAAGTGTCACTCGTGCGTTATATTCGACGTACAAAAACAGTAATATTATCACGGTGTTATTCCCGTGTTAATATAACGTAATATTTGACGGCATCAAACCGGTGTTAATTGTACCCATCAATTTTAGTGCTAATGCCACCTAATTCGAGGGCCCTCTATCTGTGTTTACCTTGGAATAATATAATGAGCTAAAAGTTTCCTTGGGATCTTCTCTTCGTTCGGATGCATAAAATTTTGTAAAATTAGTTGTTTCTTAGAAGTTTAAAGAACACAGTAATGTATTAACTGTTGTCAAAAGAAAATAATCGAGTTAAATTAAGTTGGGGTAAAAATTCGTAGCTACTTTGTAATTACTGTAATAGGTATGGCTTATGCCCAAAAAAGCTAGCGATCTTCTCAGTTCTATTTATCAAATTCCGTGGCAAATATTATAACTTTTTAAAATCTTTAATATAAAATCAAATTCTGGATAAGGGTTTGCTCGGCTCCTGCTCTGGATAAAAAATCAAAGCTCTCTTCCGAACCCTCAACCGGTTAGCTATTTTTCTTTGGATTGTTTAGGAAATCCGAATAACCCAGATATTATTATTAGAAATTATTTGAAACTTGAATATAAAGTGTGTAGTGCCTTAAAGCAGTCTATGATGAATATTTCGAGTACAAAATAGATGTTATGATTGGTTGAGTTATATATAAGTATTAATTAATAAATCATTTGAGAGAACAAGAACATTAAAGGAAAACAGTTTAACTGAACATTTCCTATACTATAGCTTTTATTAATGTTTGTGTATGTGACATCCTACAAAAAAGATTTTTGCTTTGGAAAAACTAGCTTTCAAAGAAATGATTGTTCATATGTTCACGAAGCTGTAGATTGGGTGCCGAAAATTGACATGTATTTAACCATGTCATCTGAAAAGAAAAGAAAAATCACTCAGGTGAATTGCCTATTTCAAGCGCGTCCATTTCAGGTGTGTCCATCTCAGGGGAGTAGTCGACCATGACGTGTGGCATATCATTCGAAGTGGTATTTCTATTGTTTGATGCTTTGCTTCTACCCTGTCTTTGGCCGCCAGGAGGGTTTGAAGGTACGGGGTTTCCAGGAGCATTTTCTACTTTCACAACCGTTTCAATTATTTCAGGAACGCAAATCTAAGTTACGTTATTCTGGAAGTTGGTTTTTATTTGAACGTCACCAAAACCGGCCGATTCTGCGAAATTTTTAAGAAAATACATTAATGCTGATACTGCTGCTATGTAAACTTTTGCTGGTGTGTCCTTTTGGCTGTCATCATTTTTATTTTCATTTATCCGTCAGAAATTATGTTACGAAATTGTTCGTCTAGTTCTGCCTTGCATTTAAGTGGATCAGGTTCATCCCAGCAGTCACCTTTTTTTTCATTTTCTGCGGCTTCTTCAGACGTTAAATACAAATGCAACAGAAACTCTCTAGCCGTAGCCATAAACTGATCCTGTTCGTCATTGTCTCCTCCGTCTGTTTAGTCTGTTTCACATTTATTTGTTTTAAACCGTTTATAAATCATGAAGACCATTTCCGAAAAAATGTCAATTGCAGATATGAACCTTTCTTTGAATTTCTCCATTCCTGGAAATAGGAAAGAAGCAATCTGCCTCCTACCCATCTGCTGATCCAGTATCGTTTGCAAAATTTCTTCTCTTGGTTAGCATGCATTTTTCTAACACTAAAAATAGGCGGAGTACAAAATCTTCATAATTTTCCCCACTGCCAGTAGAGAAAAAATGTACGCCAATGAATAAACTACCCTTTGTACATAATTTCCGATACATGAATCGTCGGTTGTTAGGCGAAATTGATTAGAAGACCACTGAATTGGGGGTAGAGGTGCATTTTCACTTTCGCACACTGTCGACCATACCCATTGATTTTGAACGAATGGATGAAATTTTTTATCCCAGTGATGATCTTGTACAGCAAAAATGTTGAATGTTTTATAATGCTTAGTAATTACCGGCTCTTTTCCTCCCCTACCGAAAGATCCAACCACAATACCGTCATTGTGAAATGCGTAAGAAAAAAAAAAGGGACTTTTAGCTTTAGTTGAGGTTGGACGGCGGTATACACTGGTGTGCAAAAATTAAGGCCGAAGTCGAAAAATTAGCATATCAGCTGAACGAAGAGGCAGAGTGGACAGAAAGACCAATCAGGAAATTAAGTAAGGTGATGTACGGTAGCATATGCGCAGATACTCAGGCAGACGTAATGGGGGAGTGTCTGAGTAGTATAAAGCATGTTGTCGGTGTAAGATCAGTATTTCTGGCAAAGAGATTGCACGCCGTATAGCAGTTAAAATCACACCGAGTTGCTGCCTCAGCGAGAAATGGCGAATAATCAATCTGTTAGACGAGATCTGGATACTTTTACCCGAGGTCGAATCATTGGGAAGTTGGAGGAAGGCCGCAATGTGATAAGTGTGGCTGCAGAGTTCGGAATTGCTCACAGTATCGTTTCACGGCTTTGGAGACAATTACAAACTACAGGAACAGCTATCCGGGGGTTCAGTAGTGGTCGTCCACGAGGAACCACACCCGCAGATTACCGGTATATTGTCTTACAGGCCAGAAGAAACAGGCGGCAGACAGCGAGAGAAATCGCTAGACACACGACACAGGCGACTGGAAGAATGATATCGCGTTTTACCGTGGCCAGAAGACTGCACGGTGGTGGTCTGTTTGCACGACGCTCTATAAGGTGTGTATCTCTAACGCCTGCCCATCGGAGAAGGCGTTCTCTGTGTTGCCGGGAACACCGGAATTGGAGAGACAATGAATGGGGACGAGTACTCTTTACAGATGACAGCAGATTCAGTCTGAGTAGCGATTCTCATCGCATACTCATCTGGAGAGAGCGGGGAAGCCGCAATCATCCCTCGAACATCATTGAAAGGGTCAGGTATGGAGGTCGCGGTGTTCTCGTTTGGAGAGGCATCATGCTTGGTAGTCGTACAGACATTCAAATCTTCGACGCAGGTTCAATCAACGGGATCCGTTATTGTAACGAGATTCTTCTTCCATATGTGCGTCTTTTTAGAGGCGCTATGGGTCCGCAGTTCCTTTTAATGGACGACAATGCACCATGTCATCGCACAGTAGCTGCCGAATAGCTCTTAGAGAGTGAGGATATTGAACGTATGGATTGGCCGGCACGATCTCCGGATCTCAATCCCATTGAGCATGTATGGGATTTTCTAGGCAGACGCTTGGCAGCTCGTACCTTACCACCAGTAACGATTCGGGAGCTTCGATTGGCGCTGCAAGACGAATGGGCAGCAATGCCTCAACAACTCATTGACACCCTCATTCTCAGCATGGGCAGACGCTGTGAAACCTGCCTAGCAGTCGGGGGAGATCATATCCCCTACTAAAGACCGGATGTTTCTTGCTGGACACCCATCACAGGGATGTTTCGGCCTTCAGTCGCATTGCGCTCCATGCTACTTTTTCAATAAAGCTTCTTTTTATCCCTTTGATTTCTCTTTCAGTAAGTGTTGCTTACATTACACATGTCCTTACGTATTGGGGATCTTACGGTATTAAATGTGTTGATTTGGAAAGCTTTTGTACAAAGTTATATTGAAAAAACCGTCTCGTCCTTAATTTTTGCACACCAGTGTATATCGCAAGCATCTAGTTCCAATACCCAGAAATAATCACGAGTAGCCTTCGAGCATTTTCCGTCTGCACCTTCTGCTACTAGTTCCACGTCGGGAAGAGTTAATATTTTTGTCTTTTTCTCCGAACCACATGTTTTTCTTTAATATTCTGTCTTCAACATCGACCTATTTCAGAATCCCCCACCCTAGTCTTTCTATCATCTTTCTTTTGCAAGATTTTTTGGACATTGTCGAGTAAATGATAAGATTGTAAAGGAGAATCTAGATTTGTTCTAGTTACTGTCAGTTCTTAAATTTCTGAAGAATATTAGCAACCTCGTACGGCGTTAAGTCGCTATTTCCTGATTGAACAACACTCACAGTTATGCCCCCTATTATACCAGTAGTATTATAGTGTTGACATCCATACACCTGTTGACTTCTGTACACCGTGGCATGTTCATGACACGTGGCATGTAATGGCATGGCAAGATACGATCGGAATACTCGAGCCTGAAGCCATTCGTGGGGGATAGATAGGTGACAGAGAAGCATCTGATTCATAGAATACGTGCTTGTGGAATATTATTTAAAATCTCCTGTCAGCCCCTTCCTCCAAAATATCAAGTATGCACTACACGTTGTTTTCCCCGATCCCATCCGCCGGGAAAATGGATTCAAATCGGAAATTGCAGGGCGTTGTATACGATTGATCTATTGAGACTAGAGTCGCAATATCTTTTAGGAGAGCACATGCGAATATTACCAATTATAGAGCAATCACATCATAAAGAGTTTTACTCGACGATGAGAAACATATGGATATATAATTTTATTCAACGTGAGATCCTTTCAAAGAATTTTTGCATTGTGTGTGAAACAAGTTGACATAGACACAGGTTGTCAGCGGCATATAGAAAATGAGAACTAAAACAGACATTGTGTTTATGCTTTTAAAGCAGCGAATGCGAGCGGAACAGTAAAGCACAGTGATATTTAAAACATAATCCTAACCCTCACTTTAATAGATCACGAAATGATATAGCAATCACACAATAAAGAGTTCTATTCGATGATGGGAAAGCGGATGGAAGTCATAATCTCAATCCGGGATTCAACTTCGATGTATTTTGGATCGTGCGAGGAGAAAGGGGGAACAAGATGTTACTCACCTGCTGGGAGGTAAAGAAACATCGAACGGAATGGCACGGTGTTGATACAGATTTAATCGCACGCATATATTCGTTCGATAATGGTATGAATAATAGTGTATGCTACAGATCGAATATGGTACTCTAAAAACGATATAATAATAAAAGAGGATTTCAATATTAGCTGACATTGCACGCTAACGTCTCACAACTAATGCGGACGGAAGACACACCTGTTATTGACTTACTTTGTTATATTCATTACGACACATTAGCATATGATAATGTACGTGCTCGTCATAGCAACACAAAAGAATAAGAGGATGCTATGAATCATATCCGCATAGTTTGTGAATAGCGTCTGAAAAGTTGCTCGGTAATGTAAATGTTTATACTATGAGAGAAGGATAAAGACCATTTTTTTCTTTGTTATATGAGCCAAAAGTATCACGAGTCGCTGCACGAATAGAGATTCCACACGAGATATAAATAGTTGACCTGATGTTAGGAGGAGTCACACATCCACTCTTCTGCTATGCAAAGCAGCGCTCATTTACCTGAACTTTACAGCTTTTGCTACTTCTCCCCCCGGATATCTCCCGACTTTTAAATCGTTGATTTTTGTTTTCATCGTAGAATCTTTGATTAGAAACAGATTCTGCTCTTGCGAGTGTGATTTTCTAAACTTCAACATGTCAACCGGCAAGAAAGGAAATCGAGCAGCATTCTACACTGGTAAGTAGCTTTCATATTATTTGTATTAATTCCATTCCGTAAAAAAAAAATGTTAGATTTGGTGTGTGTGTGTGTGTGTGTAAGCATGAAGTGCTAATATTAAATTTTTTTAGACAGAAAGAGAGTTATAGACGAGATATTTGATGTTGATGAAGCGTCCACTTCGCTGCTAGTCTCCAAGCCGCAGACCCCTAAAGCGCAGAAAGAGGAGAAACGAGCAAAATTTGATCTGAATCTAGAGGGCGAGGCCGGTAAAGAGGAAATTCCCCCGTATGCGGTTAACTGAGGAAAGGGGTATGCAGTGGAGGTAAAAGAATACAGACATCTTTATTACCTGGGTTTCAGGAAGTCGAGAGATGTCGGGAAGGTGAGGAACCGTTTTAATTTTCCAATTGACATGTTACCTAAACTTCAAAAGGCTCTAGAAGCAGTATCAGCCCACATAAAAAACAACAAGAATTACGGATTCTAAAAAAAAAAAAGACACGGCACTTATCGGAATTCCACTCCCCTCAGATCATGTTTTAAATAGACATGAAAAAAAAAATGCAGATAAACCGTTTAGTAGCGAATTGATATTGTTGTGTATAATATTTGCTCAATTTTTAAAAGATTGCTGATAGATAAAGACCATTTTTTTCTTTGTTACATGCGCGGAAAGTATCACGAGTCGCTGCACGAATCGATTCCACAAACGGTATAAATAGTTGACCCCGATGTTAGGAGGAGTCACATCCACTCTTCTGCTCTGCAAAGCAGCGCTCATTTACCTGAACTTAACAGCTTTTGCTACTTCTCCCCCCGGATATCTCCCGACTTTTAAAACGTTGATTTTTGTTTTCATCGTAGAATCTTTGATTAGAAACAGATTCTGCTCTTGCGAGTGTGATTTTCTAACTTCAACATGTCAACCGGCAAGAAAGGAAATCGAGCAGCATTCTACACTGGTAAGTAGCTTTCATATTATTTGTATTAATTCCATTCCGTAAAAAAAAAAGTTAGATTTGGTGTGTGTGTGTAAGCATAAAGTGCTAATTTTAAATTTTTTTAGACAGAAAGAGAGTTATAGACGAGATATTTGATGTTGATGAAGCGTTCACTTCGCTGCTAGTCTCCAAGCAGCAGACCCCTAAAGCGCAGAAAGAGGAGAAACGAGCAAAATTTGATCTGAATCTAGAGGGCGAGGCCGGTAAAGAGGAAATTCCCCCGTATGCGGTTAACTGAGGAAAGGGGTATGCAGTGGTAAAAGAATACAGACATCTTTATTACCTGGGATTCAGGAAGTCGAGAGATGCCGGGAAGGTGAGGAACCGTTTTAATTTTACAATTGACATGTTACCTAAACTTCAAAAGGCTCTAGAAGCAGTATCAGCCCACATAAATAACAACAAGAATGACGGATACTAAAAAAAAAAAAAAAGACACGGCACTTATCGGAATTCCACTCCCCTCAGATCATGTTTTAAATAAACATGAAAAAAAAAATGCAGATAAACCGTTTAGTAGCGAATTGATATTGTTGTGTATAATATTTGCTCAATTTTTAAAAGATTGCTGATAAAGACCATTTTTTTCTTTGTTACATGCGCGAAAAGTATCACGAGTCGCTGCACGAATCGATTCCACAAACGGTATAAATAGTTGACCCCGATGTTAGGAGGAGTCACATCCACTCTTCTGCTCTGCAAAGCAGCGCTCATTTACCTGAACTTAACAGCTTTTGCTACTTCTCCCTCCGGCTATCTTCCGACTTTTAAATCGTTGATTTTTGTTTTCATCGTAGAATCTTTGATTAGAAACAGATTCTGCTCTTGCGAGTGTGATTTTCTAACTTCAACATGTCAACCGGCAAGAAAGGAAATCGAGCAGCATTCTACACTGGTAAGTAGCTTTCATATTATTTGTATTAATTCCATTCCGCAAAAAAAAAATGTTAGATTTGGTGTTTGTGTGTGTGTGTGTAAGCATAAAGTGCTAATATTAAATTTTTTTAGACAGAAAGAGAGTTATAGACGAGATATTTGATGTTGATGAAGCGTCCACTTCGCTGCTAGTCTCCAAGCCGCAAACCCCTAAAGCGCAGAAAGAGGAGAAACGAGCAAAATTTGATCTGAATCTAGAGGACGAGGCCGGTAAAGAGGAAATTCCCCCGTATGCGGTTAACTGGGGAAAGGGGTATGCAGTGGTAAAAGAATACAGACATCTTTATTACCTGGGATTCAGGAAGTCGAGAAATGCCGGGAAGGTGAGGAACCGTTTTAATTTTCCAATTGACATGTTACCTAAACTTCAAAAGGCTCTAGAAGCAGTATCAGCCCACATAAATAACAATTAGAATTACGGATTCTAAAAAAAAAAGACACGGCACTTATCGGAATTCCACTCCCCTCAGATCATGTTTTAAATAGACATGAAAAAAAAATGCAGATAAACCTTTTAGTAGCGAATTGATATTGTTGTGTATAATATTTGCTCAATTTTTAAAAGATTGCTGATAAAGACCATTTTTTTCTTTGTTACATGCGCGAAAAGTATCACGAGTCGCTGCACGAATCGATTCCACAAACGGTATAAATAGTTGACCCCGATGTTAGGAGGAGTCACAACCACTCTTCTGCTCTGCAAAGCAGCGCTCATTTACCTGAACTTAACAGCTTTTGCTACTTCTCCCTCCGGCTATCTTCCGACTTTTAAAACGTTGATTTTTGTTTTCATCGTAGAATCTTTGATTAGAAACAGATTATGCTCTTGCGAGTGTGATTTTCTAAACTTCAACATGTCAACCGGCAAGAAAGGAAATCGAGCAGCATTCTACACTGGTAAGTAGCTTTCATATTATTTGTATTAATTCCATTCCGTAAAAAAAAATGTTAGATTTGGTGTGTGTGTGTGTGTGTGTGTGTGTGTGTAAGCATAAAGTGCTAATTTTAAATTTTTTTAGACAGAAAGAGAGTTATAGACGAGATAGTTGATGTTGATGAAGCGTCCACTTCGCTGCTAGTCTCCAAGCCGCAGACCCCTAAAGCGCAGAAAGAGGAGAAACGAGCAAAATTTGATCTGAATCTAGAGGACGAGGCCGGTAAAGAGGAAATTCCCCCGTATGCGGTTAACTGAGGAAAGGGGTATGCAGTGGAGGTAAAAGAATACAGACATCTTTATTACCTGGGATTCAGGAAGTCGAGAGATGCCGGGAAGGTGAGGAACCGTTTTAATTTTCCAATTGACATGTTACCTAAACTTCAAAAGGCTCTAGAAGCAGTATCAGCCCACATAAATAACAACAAGAATGACGGATACTAAAAAAAAAAAAAAGACGCGGCACTTATCGGAATTCCACTCCCCTCAGATCATGTTTTAAATAAACATGAAAAAAAAAAAAATGCAGATAAACCGTTTAGTAGCGAATTGATATTGTTGTGTATAATATTTGCTCAATTTTTAAAAGATTGCTGATAAAGACCATTTTTTTCTTTGTTACATGCGCGAAAAGTATCACGAGTCGCTGCACGAATCGATTCCACAAACGGTATAAATAGTTGACCCCGATGTTAGGAGGAGTCACATCCACTCTTCTGCTCTGCAAAGCAGCGCTCATTTACCTGAACTTAACAGCTTTTGCTACTTCTCCCTCCGGCTATCTTCCGACTTTTAAAACGTTGATTTTTGTTTTCATCGTAGAATCTTTGATTAGAAACAGATTCTGCTCTTGCGAGTGTGATTTTTTAACTTCAACATGTCAACCGGCAAGAAAGGAAATCGAGCAGCATTCTACACTGGTAAGTAGCTTTCATATTATTTGCATTAATTCCATTCCGTAAAAAAAAAATGTTAGATTTGGTGTTTGTGTGTGTGTGTGTAAGCATAAAGTGCTAATATTAAATTTTTTTAGACAGAAAGAGAGTTATAGACGAGATATTTGATGTTGATGAAGCGTCGACTTCGCTGCTAGTCTCCAAGCCGCAAACCCCTAAAGCGCAGAAAGAGGAGAAACGAGCAAAATTTGATCTGAATCTAGAGGACGAGGCCGGTAAAGAGGAAATTCCCCCGTATGCGGTTAACTGGGGAAAGGGGTATGCAGTGGTAAAAGAATACAGACATCTTTATTACCTGGGATTCAGGAAGTCGAGAAATGCCGGGAAGGTGAGGAACCGTTTTAATTTTCCAATTGACATGTTACCTAAACTTCAAAAGGCTCTAGAAGCAGTATCAGCCCACATAAATAACAATTAGAATTACGGATTCTAAAAAAAAAAGACACGGCACTTATCGGAATTCCACTCCCCTCAGATCATGTTTTAAATAGACATGAAAAAAAAATGCAGATAAACCGTTTAGTAGCGAATTGATATTGTTGTGTATAATATTTGCTCAATTTTTAAAAGATTGCTGATAGATAAAGACCATTTTTTTCTTTGTTACATGCGCGAAAAGTATCACGAGTCGCTGCACGAATCGATTCCACAAACGGTATAAATAGTTGACCCCGATGTTAGGAGGAGTCACATCCACTCTTCTGCTCTGCAAAGCAGCGCTCATTTACCTGAACTTAACAGCTTTTGCTACTTCTCCCTCCGGCTATCTTCCGACTTTTAAAACGTTGATTTTTGTTTTCATCGTAGAATCTTTGATTAGAAACAGATTCTGCTCTTGCGAGTGTGATTTTTTAACTTCAACATGTCAACCGGCAAGAAAGGAAATCGAGCAGCATTCTACACTGGTAAGTAGCTTTCATATTATTTGCATTAATTCCATTCCGTAAAAAAAAAATGTTAGATTTGGTGTTTGTGTGTGTGTGTGTAAGCATAAAGTGCTAATATTAAATTTTTTTAGACAGAAAGAGAGTTATAGACGAGATATTTGATGTTGATGAAGCGTCGACTTCGCTGCTAGTCTCCAAGCCGCAAACCCCTAAAGCGCAGAAAGAGGAGAAACGAGCAAAATTTGATCTGAATCTAGAGGACGAGGCCGGTAAAGAGGAAATTCCCCCGTATGCGGTTAACTGGGGAAAGGGGTATGCAGTGGTAAAAGAATACAGACATCTTTATTACCTGGGATTCAGGAAGTCGAGAAATGCCGGGAAGGTGAGGAACCGTTTTAATTTTCCAATTGACATGTTACCTAAACTTCAAAAGGCTCTAGAAGCAGTATCAGCCCACATAAATAACAATTAGAATTACGGATTCTAAAAAAAAAAGACACGGCACTTATCGGAATTCCACTCCCCTCAGATCATGTTTTAAATAGACATGAAAAAAAAATGCAGATAAACCGTTTAGTAGCGAATTGATATTGTTGTGTATAATATTTGCTCAATTTTTAAAAGATTGCTGATAGATAAAGACCATTTTTTTCTTTGTTACATGCGCGAAAAGTATCACGAGTCGCTGCACGAATCGATTCCACAAACGGTATAAATAGTTGACCCCGATGTTAGGAGGAGTCACATCCACTCTTCTGCTCTGCAAAGCAGCGCTCATTTACCTGAACTTAACAGCTTTTGCTACTTCTCCCTCCGGCTATCTTCCGACTTTTAAAACGTTGATTTTTGTTTTCATCGTAGAATCTTTGATTAGAAACAGATTCTGCTCTTGCGAGTGTGATTTTTTAACTTCAACATGTCAACCGGCAAGAAAGGAAATCGAGCAGCATTCTACACTGGTAAGTAGCTTTCATATTATTTGTATTAATTCCATTCCGTAAAAAAAAAATGTTAGATTTGGTGTTTGTGTGTGTGTGTGTAAGCATAAAGTGCTAATATTAAATTTTTTTAGACAGAAAGAGAGTTATAGACGAGATATTTGATGTTGATGAAGCGTCCACTTCGCTGCTAGTCTCCAAGCCGCAAACCCCTAAAGCGCAGAATGAGGAGAAACGAGCAAAATTTGATCTGAATCTAGAGGACGAGGCCGGTAAAGAGGAAATTCCCCCGTATGCGGTTAACTGAGGAAAGGGGTATGCAGTGGTAAAAGAATACAGACATCTTTATTACCTGGGATTCAGGAAGTCGAGAAATGCCGGGAAGGTGAGGAACCGTTTTAATTTTCCAATTGACATGTTACCTAAACTTCAAAAGGCTCTAGAAGCAGTATCAGCCCACATAAATAACAACAAGAATTACGGATTCTAAAAAAAAAAGACACGGCACTTATCGGAATTCCACTCCCCTCAGATCATGTTTTAAATAGACATGAAAAAAAAAATGCAGATAAACCGTTTAGTAGCGAATTGATATTGTTGTGTATAATATTTGCTCAATTTTTAAAAGATTGCTGATAGTTAAAGGCCATTTTTTTCTTTGTTACATGCGCGAAAAGTATCACCAGTCGCTGCACGAATCGATTCCACATACGGTATAAATAGTTGACCCCGATGTTAGGAGGAGTCACATCCACTCTTCTGCTCTGCAAAGCAGCGCTCATTTACCTGAACTTAACAGCTTTTGCTACTTCTCCCCCCGGATATCTCCCGACTTTTAAAACGTTGATTTTTGTTTTCATCGTAGAATCTTTGATTAGAAACAGATTCTGCTCTTGCGAGTGTGATTTTCTAACTTCAACATGTCAACCGGCAAGAAAGGAAATCGAGCAGCATTCTACACTGGTAAGTAGCTTTCATATTATTTGTATTAATTCCATTCCGTAAAAAAAAAATGTTAGATTTGGTGTGTGTATGTGTGTGTAAGCATAAAGTGCTAATTTTAAATTTTTTTAGACAGAAAGAGAGTTATAGACGAGATATTTGATGTTGATGAAGCGTTCACTTCTCTGCTAGTCTCCAAGCAGCAGACCCCTAAAGCGCAGAAAGAGGAGAAACGAGCAAAATTTGATCTGAATCTAGAGGGCGAGGCCGGTAAAGAGGAAATTCCCCCGTATGCGGTTAACTGAGGAAAGGGGTATGCAGTGGTAAAAGAATACAGACATCTTTATTACCTGGGATTCAGGAAGTCGAGAGATGCCGGGAAGGTGAGGAACCGTTTTAATTTTCCAATTGACATGTTACCTAAACTTCAAAAGGCTCTAGAAGCAGTATCAGCCCACATAAATAACAACAAGAATGACGGATACTAAAAAAAAAAAAAAGACACGGCACTTATCGGAATTCCACTCCCCTCAGATCATGTTTTAAATAAACATGAAAAAAAAATGCAGATAAACCGTTTAGTAGCGAATTGATATTGTTGTGTATAATATTTGCTCAATTTTTAAAAGATTGCTGATAAAGACCATTTTTTTCTTTGTTACATGCGCGAAAAGTATCACGAGTCGCTGCACGAATCGATTCCACAAACGGTATAAATAGTTGACCCCGATGTTAGGAGGAGTGACATCCACTCTTCTGCTCTGCAAAGCAGCGCTCATTTACCTGAACTTAACAGCTTTTGCTACTTCTCCCTCCGGCTATCTTCCGACTTTTAAATCGTTGATTTTTGTTTTCATCGTAGAATCTTTGATTAGAAACAGATTCTGCTCTTGCGAGTGTGATTTTCTAACTTCAACATGTCAACCGGCAAGAAAGGAAATCGAGTAGCATTCTACACTGGTAAGTAGCTTTCATATTATTTGTATTAATTCCATTCCGTAAAAAAAAAATGTTAGATTTGGTGTTTGTGTGTGTATGTGTAAGCATAAAGTGCTAATATTAAATTTTTTTAGACAGAAAGAGAGTTATAGACGAGATATTTGATGTTGATGAAGCGTCCACTTCGCTGCTAGTCTCCAAGCCGCAAACCCCTAAAGCGCAGAAAGAGGAGAAACGAGCAAAATTTGATCTGAATCTAGAGGACGAGGCCGGTAAAGAGGAAATTCCCCCGTATGCGGTTAACTAGGGAAAGGGGTATGCAGTGGTAAAAGAATACAGACATCTTTATTACCTGGGATTCAGGAAGTCGAGAAATGCCGGGAAGGTGAGGAACCGTTTTAATTTTCCAATTGACATGTTACCTAAACTTCAAAAGGCTCTAGAAGCAGTATCAGCCCACATAAATAACAATTAGAATTACGGATTCTAAAAAAAAAAAGACACGGCACTTATCGGAATTCCACTCCCCTCAGATCATGTTTTAAATAGACATGAAAAAAAAATGCAGATAAACCTTTTAGTAGCGAATTGATATTGTTGTGTATAATATTTGCTCAATTTTTAAAAGATTGCTGATAGATAAAGACCATTTTTTTCTTTGTTACATGCGCGAAAAGTATCACGAGTCGCTGCACGAATCGATTCCACAAACGGTATAAATAGTTGACCCCGATGTTAGGAGGAGTCACATCCACTCTTCTGCTCTGCAAAGCAGCGCTCATTTACCTGAACTTAACAGCTTTTGCTACTTCTCCACCCGGATATCTCCCGACTTTTAAATCGTTGATTTTTGTTTTCATCGTAGAATCTTTGATTAGAAACAGATTCTGCTCTTGCGAGTGTGATTTTCTAACTTCAACATGTCAACCGGCAAGAAAGGAAATCGAGTAGCATTCTACACTGGTAAGTAGCTTTCATATTATTTGTATTAATTCCATTCCGTAAAAAAAAATGTTAGATTTGGTGTGTGTGTGTGTGTGTGTGTGTGTGTGTAAGCATAAAGTGCTAATTTTAAATTTTTTTAGACAGAAAGAGAGTTATAGACGAGATATTTGATGTTGATGAAGCGTCCACTTCGCTGCTAGTCTCCAAGCCGCAAACCCCTAAAGCGCAGAAAGAGGAGAAACGAGCAAAATTTGATCTGAATCTAGAGGACGAGGCCGGTAAAGAGGAAATTCCCCCGTATGCGGTTAACTGGGGAAAGGGGTATGCAGTGGTAAAAGAATACAGACATCTTTATTACCTGGGATTCAGGAAGTCGAGAAATGCCGGGAAGGTGAGGAACCGTTTTAATTTTCCAATTGACATGTTACCTAAACTTCAAAAGGCTCTAGAAGCAGTATCAGCCCACATAAATAACAACAAGAATTACGGATTCTAAAAAAAAAAGACACGGCACTTATCGGAATTCCACTCCCCTCAGATCATGTTTTAAATAGACATGAAAAAAAAAAAATGCAGATAAACCGTTTAGTAGCGAATTGATATTGTTGTGTATAATATTTGCTCAATTTTTAAAAGATTGCTGATAGATAAAGGCCATTTTTTTCTTTGTTACATGCGCGAAAAGTATCACCAGTCGCTGCACGAATCGATTCCACATACGGTATAAATAGTTGACCCCGATGTTAGGAGGAGTCACATCCACTCTTCTGCTCTGCAAAGCAGCGCTCATTTACCTGAACTTAACAGCTTTTGCTACTTCTCCCCCCGGATATCTCCCGACTTTTAAAACGTTGATTTTTGTTTTCATCGTAGAATCTTTGATTAGAAACAGATTCTGCTCTTGCGAGTGTGATTTTCTAACTTCAACATGTCAACCGGCAAGAAAGGAAATCGAGCAGCATTCTACACTGGTAAGTAGCTTTCATATTATTTGTATTAATTCCATTCCGTAAAAAAAAAATGTTAGATTTGGTGTGTGTGTGTGTGTGTAAGCATAAAGTGCTAATTTTAAATTTTTTTAGACAGAAAGAGAGTTATAGACGAGATATTTGATGTTGATGAAGCGTTCACTTCGCTGCTAGTCTCCAAGCAGCAGACCCCTAAAGCGCAGAAAGAGGAGAAACGAGCAAAATTTGATATGAATCTAGAGGGCGAGGCCGGTAAAGAGGAAATTCCCCCGTATGCGGTTAACTGAGGAAAGGGGTATGCAGTGGTAAAAGAATACAGACATCTTTATTACCTGGGATTCAGGAAGTCGAGAGATGCCGGGAAGGTGAGGAACCGTTTTAATTTTCCAATTGACATGTTACCTAAACTTCAAAAGGCTCTAGAAGCAGTATCAGCCCACATAAATAACAAGAATGACGGATACTAAAAAAAAAAAAACACGGCACTTATCGGAATTCCACTCCCCTCAGATCATGTTTTAAATAGACATGAAAAAAAAAATGCAGATAAACCGTTTAGTAGCGAATTGATATTGTTGTGTATAATATTTGCTCAATTTTTAAAAGATTGCTGATAGATAAAGACCATTTTTTTCTTTTTACATGCGCGAAAAGTATTACGAGTCGCTGCACGAATCGATTCCACAAACGGTATAAATAGTTGACCCCGATGTTAGGAGGAGTCACATCCAGTCTTCTGCTCTGCAAAGCAGCGCTCATTTACCTGAACTTAACAGCTTTTGCTACTTCTCCCCCCGGCTATCTTCCGACTTTTGAATCGTTGATTTTTGTTTTCATCGTAGAATCTTTGATTAGAAACAGATTCTGCTCTTGCGAGTGTGATTTTCTAAACTTCAACATGTCAACCGGCAAGAAAGGAAATCGAGCAGCATTCTACACTGGTAAGTAGCTTTCATATTATTTGTATTAATTCCATTCCGTAAAAAAAAATGTTAGATTTGGTGTTTGTGTGTGTGTGTGTGTAAGCATAAAGTGCTAATTTTAAATTTTTTTAGACAGAAAGCGAGATATAGACGAGATATTTGATGTTGATGAAGCGTCCACTTCGCTGCTAGTCTCCAAGCCGCAGACCCCTAAAGCGCAGAAAGAGGAGAAACGAGCAAAATTTGATCTGAATCTAGAGGACGAGGCCGGTAAAGAGGAAATTCCCCCGTATGCGGTTAACTGAGGAAAGGGGTATGCAGTGGAGGTAAAAGAATACAGACATCTTTATTACCTGGGATTCAGGAAGTCGAGAGATGCCGGGGAGGTGAGGAACCGTTTTAATTTTCCATTTGACATGTTACCTAAACTTCAAAAGGCTCTAGAAGCAGTATCAGCCCACATAAATAACAACAAGAATGACGGATACAAAAGAAAAAGACAAGGCACTTATCGGAATTCCCCCTCTCAGATCATGTTTTAAATCGACATTCAATAAAAAATGCAGATAGACCGTTTAGCAGCGAATTGATATTATTGTGCATAATATTTGCTCAATTTTTAAAAAAATGCTGATAGATTATTTTATAGTAAATTGATACTCTTGTGTATAATATTTGTTATTTTTACGCAGTTGTAATGATTAATTTTAACGAATATCGTTCTTCATTTAGAGGTTTTATAAGAACTCTTCCCGCCATAGTAAAGTATAGCGATCCACAAATTTTGTATCGCGATGCTAGATCTATTATTTACGACTTGCTAAACACATCTGTTTTATTAAGAATACGCTTCAAGTGTCTTCGGATGCAAATCTACAACTAGATAGCCATACGGGACTGACACTGCTTTTTGATATGCATCAACTAGCTTGTGAGACTTCTTGTGAAACAATTGTCGACCTAGACAATTGATTTGACTAGCATCACGTGGATTTTTGAATAATACCAAATAATGCGCATTGAGACTTATGTCTGTCATGTACGTGGATCTTGAAAAAAGATTTTGTAATATGAGTATAACACACAAAATACAATGATGTTATGCAGCAATAAATAAGGCGGCAATTTTTTCATCTAAATGATGAAGAAAATCATCAATTATAATTAAGTCACCATCTTCATATGTTTCTGGTAATCCTCGAATAAAGTCAATTGTTGGTTCCTCTATGAACCAGGGTGCCGAATAGAGATAGCACCATTTGACTTTACGAAATTTCGGAGAATATATATTTTTCTTCACAATATTTTTCGTCAACCAAGTTTTACCACATTGGCTGGGACCTACTATAATGCAGTTTGAAGGATGATTCAACAGAAACATATTCACTCTACTAAAGTCAGCCTTGCAATGTAAGTTCATGACATTCTGTCGATACATCTACTTATACAGGCAACGCACGAGGGCCAAAGAGAAGCAAGAATCATTTGTGGCTCCACCTTTATGCGGTCTACGTCACTCGTATGACTCCTAGATGTTCCCTCTTCCTCCTCCTCTAACATACAACGTTCACCTATACATCCTAAGTGATTTAAGGTCTGAGTTTTGCGCTACATTAATGATTTGCCTTAGAGGTCTAAGTTTGCTCTGAGTAGCAAACATGCCTCTTTGTTTATGAAATCTTTCACAGTGCTTTAGTACTCGCCTATCTGTCCTAAGTGTCGTTAGGTTTGAGTATCTACACATCATGTTCATTATGCCATGCTACGTATTTTTATCGCAAAAATTACCTCATTACTCGCCTATCTGCTCGGAGTGGCTTTAGGCTAGAGTATTCTGTTCATGCCACGTGTCATCAACATGTCACGCAGTGCAGAAGTCAAGTATGCCGTAACGTGTATTCACCTCCCACTCTCACTTCAGCATCGCTTCGTCGACTCACCTATCTGCTCCCCTCGAGTGGCTTTAGGCTAGAGTAGTCCGACTGTACCATGCCACGTGTCATGAACATGTCACGGCGTGCAGAAGTCAAGTATGCCACAGCGTGTATTCACTCCTCTCTCAACTCGTCCAGCCATTCCGGCGAAAGCAGAAACAAGAGCGGGCAACACCAAAGGATGAAATCCACCCATTTGTCCGGTAAGCGTTTCCTTTTTATTCCGATCATGCCATGCCATGCCATGCCACGTGTCATGAACATGCCGCGGTGTACAGAAGTCAACAGGTGTATGGATGTCAACAACTTTTTTATCGAGTTTAACATTACAGAAGCCCGCGGTGGTGTATGGATGTCAACACTCTAATGCTACTTATATTGGAGTTATCGAAATTACATTTATACGAAATATATTACTCATGTTTCAAAAAAAGATATGGACAGGACTGTGAGTTGATTTCCTGTGACACAGACAACCTTTATATTGATTTGAAAACTAAAGACGCATTTTCAGACTTGAGGACATATTTTCTCTCTGTATTAGATTTAAGTAATTATCCTTCTGATCATTTTTTGCATGACGACAGGTTCTGTTAACCGAATCTTGCACTCGACAACAATAATTCTCAATAATTTCGAAAAAACACAAAGTTCAAACCGTCGTGCAAAATAAAGTCTGTCTATCTGCATATTACGATATAAGATATTTATACAGCAACGGTATTAATTCGCTACCATATGGTCATTTTAATATCAAAGACATTGAAGAAAAAGAAGATGGTAACTACTTTGATTTTTAATACACGTGATAGTCGCATTAGAACTTTTTATCTTTTTTGATGTTTGTCTTGTGCGTAGTTTATCCAACTATCTTGTGTGTAGTTTATGCCATTGTGTTGTATGTAGTTCATCTATTTGTATTGCATGTAGTTCATCTATTTGTATTGCATGTAGTTAATCTATTTGTATTGCATGTAGTTTATCTATTTATACTAAAAATCATATAATTTCATTGCATGTTGCAATAAGTGCCTAGTTAGTCATGCTCAAAAAAAGAAAAGAGGATGTATATTCAGTAATTACCATGCCTTGCCTACAATTTTCGAGTTGAACCGAACCACTGCTTCGGTCACTCGTCTGGTCTGTGCTAGTTCTATATTAGCTACCAGTTTGTTTGGCACTTTTGGCTTCCTTAAGAGGTTTTCCATCTCCAGCTCAGTCACTTTCCTATGCCGGGCTGATGAGTACTAATAAGCACGTAACTGCAGTCCTCGGCTGGAAATGACTTGAGCTGGCGGTGTATTTCATGTATATTTGCATTAGCCCTGGCTAATGGGCGGTATTTTACTGAACAATAGAAGACTTGTTCCTCGATCGCTCCAGTCACCGAAGGAATACAACTCGACCACCCCCTCCAAAAAAACAAAATCTTCAGCCAAATGGAGAGTGCTTTTCTTCCCCTTATTTCGCATGGTTCCAGGTACATGGGGGTCTCCCCCGCCGCCTGTTCAAAAATCAATTGTTACTAGTAGCACAAAAAAGGAAGATTTGATTGCGAGATATGGAGTTATTGTGAAATAGGGAAGTTTCGGTTAGGCAAGTCAATGTTCGTTTACTATGGGTGAGTATAGACATTTCTCCAAGGTGCAGACTTTGTGGCAAAACGGTTTAAACTGTTGTTGGCAAAACCAGTCATTTAGTTTGTTGCTTTAAGCCGAATCAAACGCGGGTACAAAAACTTGGTTATTGAAATATATTTCAACAAAGACAAGAACCTGAAATCTCTTATTTTAGAGCTAGACTGTTTGGAAAATATGCTAAACGCTTTATCGACTATTACTCCGGTCATCTCTTTGCCTCGTCTAGTCTCACGATCACAAATTCATACAATCTGATTTGCTAGGAGGAGAAGAAAAGGAGTATCATTCTTGCATTAATTTCACCTAAAATGCCTTTCTATCTCGTGCTCAGAGCACAGAACATGCCCGCTATGTCGAGCTCTAATGGATGAAAATGTTATCGACACGGCAAAAATACAGCAGCCATCAATGAGTTGAAAAAAGTACGGGAAACAATTGTCATAACCAAACGGACTTGGGAAGAACTTACAGTCGTAGAAGAAAGATGCCTACAGACTTGTTTCACAGGACTTTCCGAACTTAGTTTTTCAGGAAACACCAAAGCATTATTTTCTTATTTTATGTCAATAAAATGTCATTTATTCGCATCTGTTTGCATTAAGCAACAGCAGATTTTAGGGGGAGGGGGGATCCCGAAAAGATGAGTTCATTTAACTGGTTCATTTATTACTTTTTAATCTAATTCTCCCCTTAAAACTATGGAACAAAAGAAATCACAGGGTAGTTTATTGGCAAAACAATAATATTAATGGAAACAGCATGTAGTATTAAAATGCAATCAACTGTATCATGGTCTTGAGTTTTATGACAATTTTTAGATTTCTTTATTTTTTTTCATGACTTTTAGAACATCCTGCACAAGTAGCTCCTCTTTCCCTCTTACAAACATATGCATCTATTAAACATTTGATTCCGAAAAGTCTTCAGCAACTTTGAAACATGTACCAGTTTTTAAGTTGTGACTTATGTGAAACTTTTTTCCAATGCGAAATAAAAGAAAAAGTTAAGTATCCTTCATTAAAAACCACTCATATTCTAATTAAGATTCAAATTTTCCCCCATTCCGGATAATCTGAAGTTTGTTTTGCAACAAAAATCCCGCAAGTAAACTTTTAAAAAAAGAAAAAGAAAACTTTTGGTGCGGCTTTGTGGAGTCAAAAGAGGTACGTTTCATTCTTATTTATTGAACAGCTATGGTAACTTCTTCAGCTAATAAAAAAAAAAGGATAGCATTCATTTTAAAGCGTCTAACGAGTATCAAACACGTGATGATGTTTCCATGGAAACTATTATTATTTCATTTGTGATGCACGACCTCCTACTACATAAACATTAGTTGCAAGCACACATTTTTGTAAGGAGTGACCAATGGATCTAATAACAACGTAAGTTCAGAATTCACCCGTACTATAATGATGACCGTGTGCACATCAGACGTTACAGAGGGGAAAGCTACTTCCCAGAGAGTGTAATCTGCCGTCATACCGGCAAAATTACAGGTGTCATGTTCTGTTGCGCAATTAGATATTAAGATCAATTTTCCGGTAATCTGAATAGGGAAAGCAACGTAAGGGGTGTTGTGACGCTGAAGGTAGAGCTCCCTTTGCTTCAGAGCATTCGTCGAGCAATGTTTCAGCATGACAATGAACGTCCCACTGATTGATGAATTAGGTTCTGATAATATTGAAGCAATTTATATTGAGCCCTAGGATGCAGCTGAAATCGTTGATGAAGCCCAGCTAAAAAGTTTTTTTTGCGGAAAGCGTGTTCCAAATATGCCTAAAGTTTTTGCAGATTTTTTTCTGCAGATTTTGTGAAGAGAGCATGTTTCAAATTTACTTAAATATTCTGCAGAAAATCTGTAGATAAACTGCAAAAAATGTACCCAGCAAATTAAAAATAGTAGATAACTAATAACAAATAAAATTAATGCAATAAAAATCCGAAAACATTTTTAATTTTAAGTTTTGACATTTCTTTAATAAAAATGAGTAAATTCACTAGAGTGGCGTTTCATGTTCGTTCAATAAAATATATAATTAAAATTTGGACTACTCCTTCGAAATAAAAATTTGAAATTTTATTAAACTGGAGCTTATGCAAATTGAAATAATCAAACCAAATTTGTTACAAAAATACATCGCTATGATTGTAAAATTAGTTTCAAGTTTCAAGACGAAATAATAAACAGAACTATTTGTAAGAATTAAAAATTTCGCAAAATTCCCCCAAATCGACCACGTGGTGGAAAGTAATTAAGTGTATTAGGCTGGTTATTATTGAGACATCGTAACACATTTTTTTTATTAATAGATATTGACAACGTAAATGTTCGCTCAAAATTTCAAGACACAATCGGTGTAAAAGTAAAAATTTAAAAAATTAAAAACCTCCGAGTAGGCATAACATTTTCTAACTAACCCTAATCTACTATACACATATTAAATAAAAGTTAATTTAATCAAATAATAATTGTTGAATTTTAAAGTGTCTTACATTTTGTGAAACGGGGCATGAATCCCCAATATTTTTTCATGAGTTTCCAATGATTAAACTTGAAATCGCCCTAATTATTTGTTTCCTTGACGGAGAAAAAAAAAATTACGCGTCACTTGGTCGAGCGGTCATCTACTCTACTAGCCCTGTGGCACCCGCATAGTGCGGGACGGACCGGGGCCTCCGCGGACGGTAAGAGGCTTGGCATTCGGTGCGTCTGTACTCGAGCAGCGGAATGCCGTTCGAGAACATTATTTCAAGTCATATTTGTTCTTATTTAATTTCAATTTCCTGATTTTTCTCCAAGTGAGACAAATTTGACTCTGTTCAAATCCGTATCCTTCTTGAAATTGACATTTTTGAAAGCCCTTTCAAACCATGTAATAACTTGCGTTATCCAGTATCGTTTTGTTTTCAACAAAAAAATGATGTATTGTAGTTTCACTTTTATTTGATTTGAATCATGCACTTATATTAAAATTGATTTTCATGTCATATTATTTGTATAATGCAATAAACAGACATTTTTCATTTGGTAAATGTTTCAGACGTGTTGAAATGCTTTTAAATTTCAATTTAAGCTATCAAAATATGAATCAAAGTTCTTGGGGGGGAAAAGATTAAGTCATTTATTACTGATTTAAATTAGAAAACCAAAGCAATGTGTTTAATTTTATGAAAAATGAAAAAAATATTTAAAAAAAATTAAAATTGAAAAAATATTGAAGCAGGAACAATTAATGGAGACAAAAATTAATATTATTAATCTGTTGAACTTTAATTTTTCCATTTATTAGTATGACTTTTTTACCTTACAAACACGTTTATCCACATATACCTACATTTTTTTAAAGTAAATAAATGAAAAATAAATAAATAAATAACTAAATATTGTTATATACAGCATGAGAATGAATTTCTTCTTGTTAAGAAACGAGTTACTTGAGTTTTGTTTCACATCCATTGAAATAAAGCTGTAATGAGAGAAGGTTGTAAAACATGTTCTTGCAGAGAAAATACAGACTATAAATATCAGTTTCAATACTTCAAAAAAGTATAGAACAGTCAACTTTTATGCTGTGTAATCAAAATTTGAAAAGTAATTTAAATTGAAATACAGATTTCTTTTTGATGACCATAAAATATCTGCAAACATGCAAACTATTTAGAGAAAGCTGCAAGAGAATTTTTTGTGTAGATTATCTGTAGATCTAATTGAAAACAATTTACAGATTTTTTTATTTTTAAAAAATCTGCAAAATATTAACAGAAAACTAAAAAGAAAACTTTTTTTGTGTGGATTTTCTGCTGATTATATTGAAGACAAATTGCAGATTTTGTTTGTCTTCTAAAACTCTGCAGAAATCTTAAAAAATACTTCAAAAAAATTTTTTTACTGCAGATTTTCTGCAGATTATTTTTAGCTGGGAGATTCTACAGATAAAGGTGAAGGAGGTCTTACAGATAATTTGCCTGGTAACCAGTTACGGGCAAATGCCGAAATAAGAATGGAAGTTAAAAAAAAAAAAAAAAGATGCAATATTGACATTTCAGATTCCAAAGAAAAGTTCGACACTTCAAAGATAATTATTGATGGGTCACCAAAGCGTAAAGAGACAGCGGAAGAATAAAAAATCGAATTCTTCAACGAAAAGAATAAGGATTGATAAAAATGAAAGATTATAATTCTTTTTCCCGCAAGCAGATTGCTCAGTTTTGTTCAAAATCATAACTTGAAATGTTTTTTGATGATGGCATATTCTCATTTTTAACATCAGGGTGAACTTTTTAAAAATATTAGGAATGTTTTGGAACTGATGCTTTTAAGTAACTGTATCTTGTGATATTTCTCAGTGATGTTTGTTTGTTGGGGGGGAGGAGTATTATGTTTATTTGGGATATGATTTTTATAAATGTTTAACTGTTTTTCCTATTTACAGTTTTACACTAATTTTGAATAAATTGGTATTTAAATTGAGTTTCTATTTTTTTATTTCTCATGGACCGACAATTCCACACAAATTGGTAGTCCAAGGCTAACAAAACCATTGTGCCCCAGGGTGCCATGCTGACCAGAATATAGAGTGAGGGTGCCAAAAGATCAAGCAATTGCAGAATGACTCGCATGCACTTGTGCTTTAACATACATTCAACCACTTTAATATGGCGGACGAAGGATAGGTTGCAACGATGCCTTTCGCATTGAATAAAGTACAATATTGGATTAAAACTCAACTTTACTTGGATTAATCTCCAAAATAACAAGTTAGTACAGCTTTTGATCACTTTGTAGCTTTTCAGCTTTTGATCACTTTGTAGCTTTAAGTGCTTTCAAATGTAATTAAAAGTGTTTCAAAGTACGTTGAACTACTTTTTATTGTTCAGTTTACTGTTACATTGCAATGTCATGCATTTTCCATCACTTAAAAGGCTGTAAAAGATACCTATCATTATTTTCTTGAGTACTCGATAAGCAACATTTAATCACCAAAATAATAACCTGCAATGGAATTATCAATAATAAACGAGTGAGAACCTGAATAAAAAGGCTAATTGTGCTTCGTAGATAACAGTAGAGTAGAGCAAGCGAAAAAATTAAACTGAAAAGAAAGGGAAACTCGTATTTTGTCACTTTCCAAAAAACACGCCATGTTGTTTTTAAGAGGTCATTAGAATAATTGTTTTGAAGCGAAGGTGAAGCTTTAATGTAGCAGTATCAACGTGGAATTCGTTGATTCTACTTTTCAGACTCTACATTTTACAATGTACAAATAATGTATTAGAAAAGTTATATCTAAGTAGTAAAAAAGAGACTTATCCCCCTTTCTCGTCTCTGGAGTGTCTGATCAGGACAAAATTTTATGCAACAATAGGTTTCCATAGGACAAACCCACTACTTAGAGGTACATTTCTCACTCCAAGGTGATCAAGCTAAAATGTCGGTGCGGATTTTTACAATAAAATTACAAAATTACATTCATTTGCCTAAAACAGTCAGTATACAAGAGGTTAAAAACTCTTGGAGAAATGAAGAAAAAATAATTAAATCAATCGATTTCCATAAACAATTTCAATCCCTCACTTTCAATTAAAATCACAAAGTAATAAATCGATAAAAATGCCTGTCTTATCCATGTTTAGAACCGCACTCGTCCAAGCTCATGTAGTTGTTGTAGATGGCGCCCCATCTAAAAATTCAGCCGGTAGGTGATTACTGCGGTGTATAAAAGTGCTTCATTAGGTGGATTCATCATTTACCGCACGGATCTCGAGCACCCTGGATCGTTTTACCAATGCGGAGCTAGCAGATATGCATTTAATGTATGGAGCTGCACAAGAAAATGGCGTAGCTGCTGAAAGAATGTACAGGGAGAGATTCCCAGGTAGAAATCACCTGGATCGTCGAACATTCGAACGCACCACCAATTGTTCCACCACATCAGAACTTTAGTAGAAATATGAAATAATGGGTGAGCACTTTTGATTTTGGAACTCTCATGCATAACTCTGCTGTTTGGTGTACCCCTATTGTACATTTTTTGGTTGTTTCTTTGTTGGGCGCCGCATACTTTCTCCCAAGACAAAAAACAGATCTGTATAATGCAGCTGAAGACAAGCAGAAACTTAGAAAGACGTAAGTCGCTTCATGTGCTTCTCGCTGAGAAAATGGTCACGTAACGACTACCTGCTGCTCGAAAAGTAATGTTTCATGGCACAACACGTGACTTGCTAATGCATAAGGAAGAACTTAACCGTCGAAAATTTGAAAAGAGCTTAAGAGGTGATGAGCCGGTGTGGGGCGGCAGCTTTTTTTGTTTGTTTAAGTGATAGATGACCCCTTGAAAGAAAGCGGGCGAGCAACGAGGTGCTCCGGTACGTAGATAAATTGAGGGAGATTCTGGAAACGATCCTTTGAAGTAACTTTCTTTTGTTGAATATCTAATGCGCAAAAAGCTCTTAGATTTTGAGTCTATGTGACTTTTAATGAATATGGGGAAATTGAAAGCTGTACTGCTCCACTTTTAAAGTTCTAGTGCCAAATATACAGTCCAGTCACATTAATGTGACCACCACGTACCCATCACAGAAGGCAGGTGGCAGCACAGTGCAGTTGAGCGTATATAAAGGGTGTGTGAGGGCTTCGGAAAACATTTCAATCGTTGGCGTAATGCAGAAACGAAGCGATTTATCAGACGTCCAAAAGGGTGAAAGCATTTCCGAAACGGCTGAGTTTGTGAACTGTTCGCGTGCCGCCGTGGTAAAAGTGTACCGTGCATGGCAAAATGGGACTGTCCAAAGTCAGCGACGTGGCAAATGTGATGCACCATGGGCCATAGATGACAGAGGCGAACGACGGTTGCGGAGATGCGTTCGGGCAGATAGACGGGCTACCGCTGAGCAACTGACCTCCAAAATAAACCAAGGGGCTACCAAAAGTGTCTCCCAAACTACTATTTAGCGAAATTGCTGCGTCTGGGCCTCCGAAGCAGACGCCTGGTTCGTGCACCTATGCTGACTGCTGTTCATCGACGACGAAGGCTAGAATTTGCACGCCAGTACAGCAGCTGGACGTCCACTGAGTGGCGACAGGTAGCGTTTTCAGATGAATCGCGTTTTATGCTCCATCGGACAGATGGACGTTGGCGTATAAGGCGTGAAACCACTGAAAGGAACCACCCTGCAACCATTGCCGGAAGGGTCCAAGCTGGAGGAGGGAGCATTATGGTCTAGGGAATGTTTTCCTGGCATTCTCTGGGTTCACTGATCATTGTGGAAGGCACGATGTATCAATACAAGTACGCATCTGTCCTTGCGGACCATGTCCACCCCTACATGCGCATTGTTTTTCCTCAGGATGATGGCATCTTCCAGCAGGACAATGCGAGGTGCCATACAGCTGCCAGTGTACGTGCGTGGTTCGAAGAGCACCAGGATGAGTTTACCGTTCTCCCCTGACCAGCAAACTCACCTGACTTAAACCCAATCGAGCATCTGTGCGACCATCTCGATCGAGTTGTTCGCGCCATGGATCCTCAACCGCGTAATCTAGCGCAGCTGGCCACGGCATTCGAGTCGGCATGGCTCAACATCCCAGAGAACACCTTCAGGGACCTAAGTGACTCTCTTCCTGCACGTCTCGCAGCAGTTCGCTCTGCGAAAGGTGGTTATTCTGGCTTTTGACAGCTGGTCACATTAATGTGACTGGACTGTGTATTATCATAGCTTTTGGTTCAGCGAGTTTATCTTTTCTTGACTGGAATAGACTACATTGTGTTACTATATAGCGAAAATTTTAATAGATAGAGAGCGCAGAGTACATATTTCACCATTTCACTTTGTCCCACATTCCCCTACAATGTTTACAATTCCAAATGAAGTACAATGGCATTCGTTTACTCTATTCGTGCTTTATATTGATTTCAGGGCGTAAGTCCGGCTGTATTTTATTTAACAACGAACTGGTTTGCGAAGGCTGAGAAGTGTTTCTTGACATTAGTTGCTTTTACGAGTTTTCCATTTGGGTCATTTATCGGAGGCATCGTATGTGGCTACGTATGTGATCTTGAAATGCTGAGTGGTTGGCCGTTAGTGTTCTACGTATTTGGTAAGTATTTTACGAAAATTAGATTAAAATTAAGATTCCTAGATATTATAAGTTTTAGGACTAGTGCTTGCAGTTTTTGGTCACATTTCGATTGCTAACCGTACCGAAGAAAAAAAAAAGTTATCACTTCAAAAAACAGAAAACATTTTTAGAACGTGGTAGCATTTTTCGTCATTAGCCTGCACGATAAGCTTTAAAATGAGGGGTAAATCAAAGACATCGATCAAGAAATAAGGAAGATCTCGCGTAGGAACAAAAAACAGGCTCCAGAAATAAATATATAAGGATTATGGGTTAATTTATGAGAAAAATAGGACAATAATATGTATATATATTATTTTTTTACAAATCATTTTAAGCAACGTTTAGTATTTTCTCCGAAAAGTGCCCTTGAGATTTGCCTCATGGCTGACTCGAACCTACACCCACTGGATCGCGATGCCCGCGTCTTCAGGTCGAGCCACAGTGTCTACGCAGATCCTACGTTCCTAGCATTCTATATTATAATTGAATTTACGCCGTTACGTGCGTTATGTCACAAATCGGTTTACCCTCCCATAAGAAGTTATCTCTTTAAAAAAAAAATTTCTACTTCAACAAAATATGACAAAACGAGTAACCATTTTTGGAAATTGCTTGTATTATCATATTTTTTGGTTCAGCGAGTTTATCTTTTCTTGACTGGAATAGACTACATTGTGTTACTATACAGCGAAAATCTTATTAGATAGGGGGCGCTAAAAGCAGAGTATATATTTCACCATTTCACATTGCCCCACATTCCCCTACAATGTTTACAATTCCAAATTAAGTGCAATGGCATTCGTTTACTCGATTCGTGCTTTATATTGATTTCAGGGCATGATAAGTCCGGCTGTATTTTATTTAACAACGAACTGGTTTCCGAAGGCTGAGAAGTGCTTCTTGACATCAGTTGCTTTTACGAGTTTTCCATTTGGGTCATTTATCGGAGGCATCGTCTGTGGCTACGTATGCACTCTCAGAAATGGACTTTCAAATTTGACGAAATTTTCTTCGTTTTTGACGAAACCACTTCCAGGGATATGCTCCGAGCGAACATTTCGTCAAATTGAAGAAACTGCTTTTGTTAGTGGTTTGAGGATACGAATTTCGTCAAATGTAACGAAATATTTCTTCATTCTAGTTTCATCAAATTAACAATCATTTTCGTAGCTTTGAGAGCATTAGTTTCGTCAAATTAATTTCGTCATATATGAGGACGTTAATTTCGTAAATTTTTAAGAAAATTTATTTTCTTTTTTTCTTCTTTGAGCACATTAGTTTTTTTTTTTTTTTTTTTTTTTTGAGAATACAGTCGAACCTCGTTAATTCGAACACGCTTAAAACAAATAACTGCTGAAATGAACTTTTTTGCAATCCTTGTCTTATTGTTTATTCTTTTTTGGATAAAGGGGCGAACCACGTTTTATAATAATCGATTTTAATGGTCCCTTTAAGTTCGTTATAACGAGGTTCGACTGTATTTTATAAGATTTGTGTGTGAGATCAATTCCTTACTTCAGAATCTTACCACCGTAGTTTCCCACTTTATTACGTTTAGTCACTTCGCAGGCCCGTCATTTACGGGGTCAGGGGGTCAATTGACCCCCCCCCCCTCCCGTCTTGATTTTTGAACATTCATTTTTTTTACACTGGCCGTGACTGGCCGTTGTTTTAGTTGGTTTTCTGTAAAATTTTTATTGAGTACAGACTCTTAGTCATATTTTGGAAAAATTGAAACAACGGGCTTGCAGCCCCCCCCCCCATTTAAAAAGACAATTGTTAAAAAAAGAGGCACATAAAATATGTCAAGCAATTTTTATTTATGTAAAAATGCAAACAAACAACTTCTTAAAAAAGGTAAAACAAATCATTGCAGATTGAACTCCCCATGAGTATCTAATTACCCCCCCCCCCCATTATGGGGGTTTTCCTTCAAAAAATAAAATTTTTGTCTGATATTTTCCAAATTTGGCACAGAGGTTCGTCATTGGAGGCTCGAGAATTCACACAAGGTCGTTTATGTCCCTCTATGGGGGGGTCGGGGGGGGGGGACAGACAACCCCGCATTAGGGGTTCTCCGTATTAAAAAAAAAGTTTTTGTCCGATCTTTTTTAAATTTCGCACAGAGG